>NW_004797962.1:161142-162675 GCF_000002075.1 Aplysia californica
AACAAAAACAAAACAATGCAAAATCACAAAAACGAAACAAAACAAAAGTACCCCCAACCCCCCAACAACAAACAAACAAACAAACAAACAAACAAACAAACGACGACGACAACAACGACAACAACAACAACAAAGCAAAATGAAAAAAGAAACTGAACGTTCAACTTGCAATGTTCAGAAATAATAAAATCTGTTCTTTCACTCACTTACTTACTTATGATGATTAGAAAGTTAATCCTGGTTTGACGCTTGGATGGCAAGCAGCTGACAGCGATAGAGCTGTTTTATCGCAGACAATCCAACCCCAGGTCACTCTACGAGCCAAGGCGTATTTTTGGAGTAGCTTTGGGGACGTTCATAGATTTACACTACTTGGATAAAAAGGAGATAACTCTAGAGGGACATTGTAAATCTAGAGTCCAGACGTATTAAACTTTTCTTTTTTAAACTGAAAAACTTCAGCTTCTCTCTTAGAACCACGGGGGTACCACTAAATCCAACTGATACCCCTGTCCGCCCACACTTAGTTTTTCTACATAGACTGTAAAAAAAATAAAAAAAATAAAATACAGCCAAACGGTGTCGATTTCAACTCTATTTTTCGACATTCTTAGGTGTTGAGGAAGCGGCTCTAGACGGAATACTCATCTTATCTCAGACTCAGAGTCCAGAAACAGATTCTTCATTATGTAGCAAAACGGAATTAGATGGAGAAAATCCGCTCAGACTAAACGTTTTCCAGCTTCTGAGACACGCGAATGTTTGACTTAGCGTTCTAATACTGGCACTACTCACTTGTCTCCACATGGCATTTTTCATGTATAGCCTCTTGGCAGATGGGGGGTATACCCCCGAAGTCCCGATTCGGCTCAAAATTTTGGAATTTGAGATGTAGGTATTTTTAGCTTCCTCAGCCTTTCTTACAACTATTCCATCTCATAATAAAACATAAAAGCCTTATTGCTCCCCATACAGCGCATGTTTGTCACCACCATTTCCTCATAAAGTCAATATTTTATTTTTCTTTATCGGTCGTTTTCTCAAAACACGATTTTCCTCTATACCTTTTTGAATAACTCCACCATTTTTCTTTCAATCTTCATGAAGCTTTCATAGAATGAAGACAAGATGTAATACTAAAAATCTGTTAGTTGAATTTTTGATATAAGGAATAGATTTTTGTTGGTGGTGTCCGGAGTGTGGATTTTTACGGAATTTTCGCAAACTTGAATGCTACTTCAGGAAAAAATTCATTGAAAATTTTCTAATACGCTTCGGTAAAAAAACAACCGATCAATTTTTAGATATAATGTTTGCTAACATGCATGCAAAAAAAACCCCAATCGATTTCCTCGAAAAATAAGTGCGGTATCCATTACGTAAGACATGTCAACAAAATCCAATATTGCCGCCCTATCCATGGAAACGAATTTTTTTTCTCAAAATTTCATTGCAGATTTAAAAACTCCTTACTATGCTTGTTATAATCCACTAATAAGAGAGAGAGAGAGAGAGCCTTCAGGTGTAGATTGC
>NW_004797962.1:163907-165164 GCF_000002075.1 Aplysia californica
TGAGGGGGAGGGGGTTAGTACTACAGAACTCTCGAGAAAACTAGCTGTGGTGACCTCCCGTGTGTGTTGTCAGAAATTCGTATCTCTGTTGTACTATTGTTCCATGTCAGGATTAGGATTGCGCTGCCTTCTGTGGGCCAGATATAATAATAGAGTAACACGCAATAATACCTTTGGTATGTCTAGGCAGTTGTATGGGAGTGTGGTTTCAATTAATTTTCATCATAAAAAACCCTTGCTCCTTCAATACTGATTGGTTATTTAAAAAGTTTAATTTCCATATTCAAAAGGCTGCCGACCAAAGTTCAGAAACACCTCGCTGGGAATTTACTGCCAAGGTCATCAGCGTCGTACCCCAGGATAATACCAGCTCAGCTTCCAACGTTCTATGAGAGGTTAGTGACCAAAGGCTCACAAACAGTGGAAAGCAATGTCTGCAAACATTCTATTTATGGCTAGTTAATGGGTGGGGTCCTTGAGTAATGAGGCGATATTCCTAGCACAAACAAACAAACAAACAAACAAGCAAACAAAGGAAGAAAGAAAGAAAACAAATAAACAAAGAAGCAAACAAACAAAACAGGGGGCGCTGCACAATATCGACCGCGATGCCGTGTTTGTTAGGTTGTGTTGGTATGATATTAACCTAGATGTAACATTAATTAAGCTATTTTACAATGCTTGGCATAGATCTATTCCATTTTAACGCAAAGCTTCCCGACGAGGAAAAGAAAAGGAACATTTCATGATCTTTTCATTTTACTTACTATTTTGTTTACCCAATCCGCTACCAAGCGACATGCAACGTTTTTCATGGGGGCTCCAGTGGCTAAGTGAGTAGTGAGTTTAGACGCAAGTAATGTCAAGCAAGTGTCGGTGACACGGGGGTTTAGATGGGTGGTCACTGGTGTGTGTCCTTGAGCAAGACACGACAACCCTAGCTCAAAATACAGGGCGCTGCACAGTGGCGACCGACAGTGGCATGATTGTAAACTGTTCTGTATTTGTGTAATATTGTGTATTTATGTTTCAGACTCCGCCCAAATACATGTATATAGGAAGCATAGTTCATTTGACGTAAGGCATTCTAATGTAATGTGTGTGGTACTTTTTAATTTGCGAGACTTTTCTTTGGATCATGCAGGTTTACCTATGGCTCCAGACTCCAAAGACCACGATTCACAGCACCTGTACAACATTCATGCGAGGGGCTGGCATTTCCCAGGCTTCACAAACACTGGAAGAATTGTAACATTT
>NW_004797962.1:165971-168485 GCF_000002075.1 Aplysia californica
ACACACACACACACACACACACACACACACACACACACACACACACACACAAAATATAAGCAAAAAACGACAACGATTTGGTTGGTTAGTTCACAATCTTTACTTCTTGTCTTCGAAAACCAGATGCTCATTAGGTAGGTGGGCGTGGCCATAGACATGTAATATAACCCCATCGACTGTGCACTTTGACGTCATTATTCCGTTTCACCATGGTTCGCACCATTTAACTCAAGTTGTAACCAATAAATAAAGGGCACGGAGGGAAAGGTTTGGTGCGCACTTGAATTTAGCCAAGCTGGTGTTCTGCCCTTCATCCCAAGACACCTTAAGACTTAATGTGTCTTGGCTTCATCTGCGCGCACATGTTGGCACACCGGCGAGGCGAAGTTTTCATAGAGAGCAAAGAGAGACGTCCACGACAGTTCCCGATCTAGGATGTTATATTTCAAGTCTATGGGGGTGGTAAGAATTCAATGTATTTTTATTATCCACGCGATTCGTGAAAGAAGAGTTCATTTTGTACCTCACAAACCTGGCTTCGTTCAACAGCATTAAAATGAACGAGACGATTCCCCACTCTCCCTGAAGAAAATACGGTACTACAGAAGAATCGAACAACACATTCTGAAGAATACAATAAATATTTGGTTCCAACGTAAGTTACAAGATATCATTGGTTTGATGAGGCATGGAGGATGAAGAATCTGGACCTCAGACAGACAAAAATGATCTCAGCAAAAAAGAATCGAGAAGTACGCTGAGAATGAAATCTGTGACAGTATTGTTAGTTGATATGTAGATTCTGCATGAGGTGAGAAATGCAATACAACCAATGACCTGAGACAAACACGGACACAAGACTATGACAAAACACTCTGTGAATAAGAGGCCCCAGGCTTTTTTCTCCCAATAATTAATTCATCTTTAGTTGCGGTATGAGAAGGAAAAAAAATTCTGAAAGTCTTTCCTGCGCCATCCTTCGAGAAGTATTCTGGGATAGGCCAATGAGTGCTACAGAAAGAAATAAATAGCTCTGGCGACAGTTTTCGTTTTGATTGATCTTTTGTTTAAAAAGAAAAGAGGGATGTGTGTTTTGAAATCCAATAAACAAATGTGAACCAAAGGAAAAAGCAGAGGATTGATTCCCCCCTCCCCCTTTACAGTCAGATATGGGTTAGCTTGCCGCAAGCTCGATATTGGTGAGGGGAAATCAGTGTCACTGATCGGGCGCAATGAAGGGTAAGTAATATCCATGAATTTACAAGCCAAATCAGTAACTATTCTTTTGTTAGGAGGTGAACACACTCCACAACATAAAAGCGCTGCCCCCGTAGGTAAAGAATAGTCAAGGAAAGGCTGTGCCACGCACAACGATACGCCGTAAACGCGTTGTTAGGTCCATAAATGTTCCTATTGTCAAAACTTGTGGTGGGGGAGTTCGGGGGGGGAGGAAAGACCAAACGGCCGTTCCATGCACTAAGTCACACGCAACACCAACAGACAGGAAGAAATGATGATACTTATGAAAAAAACAAACAATGAGACAGAACAGGAATAGAGAATGTCCGAGAGCAGCTGACAGAATATTGAGGTAAAGAACTTGAGAGATCGCGAGTAACATGCACAGAGAATGCGTAACGGGAGAAAAAGCAAGGACAAGGAGGAGACAGGAGGAGGAAAAGAAGACAGGAGGAGGAAAAGAAGACAGGAGGAGGAAAAGAAGACAAGAGAAGGACATGGAGAAGACAGTCGGAAAAGTAGAAAATGCCACACACATGGCTTGATAGACAACAGAGAAAAGGGAACAATGTGTTGAAAATTCGGAGATTCAAACTAACAAATCAGCTCACTGATGAAACAGGGTTGTGAAAAGAGCGGCGAAGACTTCATATGATATAATCTCATAATAATTATCTTTGACAAAGGACTGATCGTAGCTCAATCACTGCTGTCTTAATCCGTTCCTTGAAGCAAGCACGTCATTTTTGCTATTCTTGCTTAACAACAGAACGTCATTCCTTGATTTATGATAGTAAAACTACTTAAGTCCTGTACTGAACCTTTCTATTGTCGACTTCTATATTAAGTACTTTGATGGCAGGTGCCGGATTACTCTGTTCTCATAAAGCCAAAAGTCTTGAACCTGAGATGGAGACGCCAGGCGATAGTAACTGGGCAACTGTTTCTGTCTGTCCACACCAGGAGAAATGGAATTGGGAAACTTCAGAGCCTTTACGAGAACACGGTTGCCATCTGACTCTTTTTCTCTTTTTCTCTCTCTCTCTCTCTCTTTCGCTCTGTCTCTCTTCCTCTTAGCATCCGTATCTGTTTCCTCTGGCTTTGACGTGTGCGCAGCAACATATCCGTTTTCCTGATGAGAGAGGAAAAAACCCATCGCAATTATTGCTAGAGTATAAACATGATGATGATGATGATGATGATGATGACGATGATGCCGAAAATGATGATGATGATGATGATGATGATGATGATGATGATGATGATGATGATGAT
>NW_004797962.1:168766-178410 GCF_000002075.1 Aplysia californica
TACTACTACTACTACTACTACTACTACTACTACTACTACTACTACTACTACTAACTGCATTTTTATACATAATGTACTTTATGCCTACAGCAGACACCGTAACGACCGACAGCTTGCTCTAACTCTCCTTTACTGCACCAATCACACACTCTGGAGATTTCAGAGAAAAGTGTCGTTCTATAAAAGGAAAAGAAACATGGCTTCCATAGTCCTTATTATGTTTTGGCCCAATAACACAGTGCCATAGTTTTATATACACACTCACACTCATTTTGCTTGGACGCTCTAAACAAAAACAAAACAAACAACCCCTCCCAAAAAAAACAAAACTAAACAAAACTAAACAAAACAAAACAAACCCAACCCCCCCCTTACATTATCCTGATTTTTCTTCGCCGCCACCTATCTGTTTAGGCTCTTTATGTAAGTTCTCTGGTTCTACCCCTGTCTCATTTGCCTTTGATTTTGTCAATCAGAGCTAGTTGTTTAAGGCCTTTATTTCTATTCAAATGTCCTAGAAATTGTTTTTGCCTTTTCCTGATTGTATTTTTTTCAGCGAACGGCCCACACCATTGCTTACCTTCCTGGAAATACCCTTTTCCATCCGGAGACTCCAGGGCCTGTGTATTTGCATCTGAAATCAGTCAAACAAATGTTGTAAGTACTTTTGTGCGTCACATCTACAATCATGGAATAACATAATCAACTGACATAGTCATGCAACAACAACAACAGCAACAAAAAAGCCAGAACTGAAATAAATATTCACTGGCAATTGCTACAGCCTGATGGTACATGTATTTGTTGGGGTAAGATATAATAATTGTGGACTTAATTTTCAGCCGAGAAAACCTGTGCACGATGTATCTCAAAGTATATTAATACTAGGTGGGCTCCCTTTCAAAGAAAGGAATGATCAGTGCATTAACATCAACTGAAAGTCATTGGCCTACTATCTTTACACTCTACTGAAATGGAGCAATAAATCTTGAGAGGAAAGTGACACATGTTTTTCCAGTTGCCGTCTTAGAAGACGAACTTTCCCAAGTTAGATCTAAACGAAACTAATGAAAAACCGAAAATTCAACTACAGTGACTTCAGACTCATCAATAAAACAGTGCACATTTCGAATGATTCTGAATCACTATTAATTTTTTTCAAATTCGAAAGTTAAGTGGCTGGGAAGTTTTAGGCTGCTAAAGTGACGGATTTTCACAAATATCTGTTATCTATTAAAGTGGTGGCCGAATTTTGCTATTCAAAAGGCTTTTTAATGGCTGCATCGATCGACATGCGGTTTTCACCAAAAGATTCTTTAAAATATTCTCCAGATCGTGACGCCCTTGGTTTTTTTCAGTTTTGAGACAGTTTTGCTGCAAAATGCTAAATTTCTTTATTTCGCCGATCGCGTTTGTGGGCCGACGCTTCTGTCTCTGTAATTTTAGAAAATCCGCCAGGTTTGTTTATTTCAAGTCGTACTTCCGTTCGATACTATCGCGCATTGTCGCGCAGTACTGAGCACTATTTTAAGTGTGCGACCCGTATAGATCTAGCCTCATGTTTTCTTTTTTTTACCAATGACTTTCAGTTGATGTTAATGCACCGATCATTCCTTTTATATGTAGTAGTAATATGTATAGATGACAGTTTTGCATCCCCCCCCCCGAAAAGTATGTTCTAAGATCAAGAACGATAAGCGATTCCAGTTTTGATGGCAATATAATAATTATGTACTGTTTTGAAAGGAAGGCAAAATGTACTGCCATAGTTGAATCCTAGCTTACTTTAACCCTCTCTGTACGCCCTGGGGTCATTTTGTACCCCCGGGGTTGTATTCTTCACATTTTAGAATACTTCTAGTACGATGATCTCTTTGAATCTTTCAGTATTTCTTAAAAAATATTTGTGTGGCTTCTTGTTGATGGAGTAGTCAATGCTACAGTTTTACAGTAGTCTCTTTGAGGCTGGGACTTTTGTTCTTTCTAAACACCTATAAGGACAGACCACACCTCCGAAACGCCAGTATTTGAGATAATACCACATGATCGTCAGAACCATAGTTACTCGAGAATCGACGTTGAATACATCCGTTGAGAGCTACATACTCGTATGTTGTCATGATGCGGTGGAATCAGGCGTTCGTCAGTTTTTGTATATGTGGAGTTATTGGTACAATTTCAAAGCCTGTTCAGTTGTCTTACTTTTGTTGAAAATAATACTAACACATCGTAATTTACAAAAGTCGAGATATTTGCGATTGAAGGAGTTGGGGGTCGCCAGGTTTCAGAGGTGAAATTAGCGAGACAATGGCGGCCAAGGGTATCTGCTCTATAAAAATCGCGAAATTATTCGGAGTCGTTACCAAGATATTCAAATAATTGCATTCCAAAAAGCTTTAGGTTTTGTAAAACTCAAAATTTTTTACGTAAAATTTTTCAAAACTAGATACTGAGCAGATAGAACTTTGGGATTCTAAAGTAGCCTATTGCGATGTAAATAAACAAAACCAAAAAAAAAAACCAAAAAAAAAAAACCGAACGAAGAAAATGTTCGACTTACGCTTCAAACAAAGTCCATGAAACTCCACCGAGTCCAGCAAACGACATGTCTCCGTTATTGTAAACGGGCGGTAGACACACATACTCCTGTAGTGCTTCCACCCGACGGGGCACAGTTTGACGTCCAGAAGATTGTCCTCGTCATCCAGCTCACTGACCAGGGCGTTGCTGCTGTCTCTGAGCGTGGAGGCGAACTTCCCGGGGTTCATGACGGCGTTGTCGTTGTCGTTGTCGTTGTTGTAGGAGGAATCGTTGCTCTCATCAGAGCCGTCCATCGCCTGAGTAGGGTGGTATCCTTTCTCTGCACTCGTCGAACCTAGGAAGCTTTTTCCGGCGCCCAGAGAGAAGTCGAGGGAAAGAGTTGCGGATTTTCTGTGATCTTCCTCTTCCGGGTCTTGTCTGCTTGTGTCCGAGTTCACCCTGGCTTCTGTTAGGGGAATACATTGTAACTGTTGGAATCAGGCAGGAGGACAATAGACAAGAGTTGATATCTGATCTTGGAAGAAATTTGAGAACTCTTTCTGATACGTTCAAGACACCCCCCCCCCAAACAAAACAAAACAAACAAACCAAAAAAAAACCCCCCAACCAACAACAACCTACGTCCAACTACGGGAAAAGAGAAGAAGACGAAGAAGAAGAAGAAGAAGAAGAAGAAGAAGAAGAAGAAGAAGAAGAAGAAGAAGAAGAAGAAGAAGAAGAAGAAGAAGAAGAAGAAGAAGAAGAAGAAGAAGAAGAAGAAGAAGAAGAAGAAGAAGAAGAAGAAGAAGAAGAAGAAGAGCGATAACATTATCATTATTAGAGTCATGTCATTTTGTTTCACAGATGATAACAGCATTACCGCATTACCGTGGAGTAGGAGTTTGGGGGGGGGGGGGTGTATCGATGATTAGGCTCTTAGTCATTGCACGCAAATGACGCGATTTCGATCCCGTGTGAAGGGATCCGTTTTATCTTATACCTCCGCCGCTTTTCTTTTGGAACTCTATGTCTCACTCAGCTCAGGCTGGCCGTGGTAGGCAGGATCAAAGCACCCTGCTTCCGAAAAGGTCTAAATTGAAACTACAGGGGGCAGCTTGCTCCGCAAATGGTCTAGATTGTATTGATAAGGGTCGCACAACATTTACAAACATTCCGCTCATTTTGGCTCAACAGTGGACAGTAGTTAGTGGGTGAAAATGACACCGGAAGAGTCGAGCAGTAAACAGTTGATGGGGGATCATAAACTGTTCGTGAAGCGGTTGACAAACACAGCCAAGGCCTCTCGTGGTGATGTCAAATCGCCACAACGGGCCACTGGAGGAGAGTGCCCCCCCCCCCCCACACACACACGGGGCTTTGTGCGAGTGTCGTACTTGAAAAGCCCGCCACTGACCACGACAAACCTATCTCCGTTTTTACTTCTTAGATGACACAACCCGTTTTCTCCTCTGTCTGTAATTACTTTATGCCTGCCGCGTTGTTTAGGTATTCAGCGGATTCATTATTTTACTCTTTTGTAACACTTACAGGCTCGGCATTGATTTCTACAGAGCCCGTCGGGGTGTAAATATCTAGATATTATGTCCAGTCTTGTTCTCTTATGGCTGTCAAGGCATATTCTTTAATTCATCTAACTTATATTCCCTTTTTTTTAAAGCTCATGTTAATGTTTAATATAGCAACTATCATCTTCCGGTACCTTGCCGCTGCCGTGGGCGATCATGGACCTCCACTCCACTCTGTCTTGCGGTGCAGCGATGGTGTCTGCCGTTCTTGCTGTTCCCAGCTATGCTGTCAACTTGTCCGTTATCTTTTTCCTCTGTCTACCCCTGCCTCTCTTTCCATAAAACTTGCCTGCTGTTAAAATATTCTCCAATGCTTCCTTCCGCATTATGTATCCAATGAACTTTGCTTGTCACGTTTGTATATTCGTCATAAGCTGTCGTCAGAAATTGGCTTCAAACCAAGACTTCTTCATTTGTTTTTGTAGCTGTCCATGGGATACGCAGCATGCGTCCTAATAGCAACTTAATATGCAATGTTATAATACTTACGTAGCAAGACACATTTCAGTACTCTGGCCTCCTTTAATGAATAGAAATGACAGGAGAGAGAGAGAGAGAGAGAGAGAGAGAGAGAGAGAGAGAGAGAGAGAGAGAGAGAGAGAGAGAGAGAGAGAGAGAGAGAGGCAGTTTCTCTCTGTAAACATAACAAGTAATTGCCGTGAGAACTTCCCTCTCGTAGGCCAACAGTAACTAACTGCTTGTACAGAGGCAGGCAGAGCAAGCAGCACTTGCTCCAAAGCTAAACTTACACACCCTGGTGGGTTGACAGAATAAAATCTGTAACATTTTAGATAGCGTACTTTGTGTAAAGGAGAAAATTGAGGCTAATCTTGAAAGGGGGCTTGAGTTTGACAGGTTGTGGTTAGAAGAATGTGTCTGTTCTCGCCCTCCCCTCCCTCCCATGCTGATTTTGAAGTTGACTTTTAAACTTGGACCCGTCAATTAAATGACACCTCTGCGCCATCACCAGCAGCATCACCCCCAACCCCCCCCAACCCCCCCAAACAAAACAAAACAAAACAAAAAACCCAACAACCAACCCCCCTCCGAAAAAAAGAAAACAACCTACCAAACAAAAAACCCCAAGGCCCCTCAAAAACAAACCAAAACCACCACCACAACAACAACAAAATCAAAAAACAAACTAAAACAAGCACCGTAACTGCAACAACAACAACAACAGCAGCAGCAACAGCAGCAGCACCACTAGCAGCAGCAGCAGCAGCAGTACGTTACAACAAAACTCACTTATAATGCACAGTCCCTTGATGCCGATGCCGCCAAAGCCGTCACAGTACATCGCCACAGCTCTGTCGGAGGCTCCCTTCCCTTTGGCCACACAGAACCTCTGGTAGTGGTACCAGCCCTTGGGGCACAGGCTGCCAGGCCCCCCAAGACTCTCGTGTAAGGGGGAACAATCTGCGGAAAAACACACAAAAAAGGTGGATTAATTCATTATCTCTCACAGTACGTCCCTCCCCCCCTTTTTTTTCTCTCTCTCAGTAGTTTTTTAAAATCTTTTCTTTTTCTTTTTTTTGGGTGTAAGTTTTTATGGTGCTCGCAACTGCATAAGGTCATATGAGCGTGCAGGACACACTAGACATTTTCAGTGGGTAGGAACTTTTGAATTTTGCCCGTGCGGTGGCCGAAACCTACTCTTATATCGATTTTAGACCACCAAGGGATCTTTAACGTGTGCAACTTGCACACTGGACCTCCCAGATTTTTCGACTTTGTCCGAGAAGGCTGAGTGTAGATCTTTCCAACCAGAGGATCAGGGGTGTGGCTGAAAGACAACAGAAAGAAGACAAGGAGTAGCAGTAGAAAGGCTGCAGAAAGAGTCAGGAGCCCAGAGGAGGGGGCAAAGGAGGTGAGGGGTGGGGGCAGAAAGAGGAGACGAAAGCAGACGACAGAATATTGTTAGAGAGCAGGAAGGAAGGCGAAAAGAGACACGATCGCCTGTTTGTTTTCAGTTTCAGGCGATCGAGTCGGGCGATCGGCCCGATCCAGCTGTAGTGTGCACCCCGTATTATGTTGACTTATAAAACCATCTCGACATGACCTGATCCGTCTACTATATTAAGATCGAGATATCGATTTTAAAAAGCTCACCAAAATTTAACGGTATGGGCCGATCTCCCTCCCCACCCTCTCCATTTCACTACTTTCTTCTCCATTTCACTACTTTCTTTTCGTGTCGGAATTCGCGTGACTGCAGGTTCTTCGACTCACGGGGAAGCTGATATGCTGAATGAGGCCACATTTACTGCCCTTTACTACCACTCAGTAGGATACAGAAAGCCACATGCAGTGCTCCAAGGAATTCATTATTATTATTTTATTCATTATGTCTCGATATTTTGGAATGTACGAGAAGCCACACTTGAGTCTTGAATCTTTTCCTGGTTGACTGGCTGAGCAGGTGTGCGCTTTACATCTTGTGTTAAAATATTTGGGGTGCGTAAATAACCTATATTTAAAATAAGGATGAGAGCTTACTGTAACCTTTAAGAGATTATGAAAGGTTGATTCAATACCCTGGCGGATTGAGGAAATGATCTGAAATGTAAGGATGCATCACACCTGTACTGTGAAGTGTAAAGATGCATCACACCTGCACTGTGAAGTGTAAAGATGCATCACACCTGTACTGTGAAGTGTAAAGATGCATCACAACTGCTCTGTGAAGTTACGGATACCTCACATGTGAACTGTGAAGGTAAGAGTCGTAACCCAACAAGTGTCATTCATGTTGTGATGTCACGATATTTCACTGCATTGTTTATTAGTTGGGTATAATGTCAAATTATAGGTATGAAAAAACCCCATCAACATGAGCTAAGTTTTGAAGTTGGTGAAAGTATTGTTACATTGCTGAGCCAGTTTTAAACTCTCGAAGTTTCTTTGTAAATGTTAATAATAACCTAATATTTTTGGCATTTAAGAAAACAAAATCGCCCATCGCAAATTTTCCTCTGGAGTGAAAGGGCAGTGACATTTAGAGGACAGATTAGGACCACAGTGATGTTGTGTGTAGACTGAGAGTGTCCATGAAAGTATCATTGATATCTTTTCGAGGAAACTTGACGCTATGACAGGTAAAACAGTGTGCAGAATGAAACCCTTTTCTCAATCGCAGCAGTTTAACACTCAGCTACGGTAGCCACAATTTTTAAATGGCAGCTGTGAATCGTCAAGTGGTTTTTATTGTTGAGAATTGCTTGTCACTTCTTGAATAGACAAAGTTGGCAAATGCCAGTCACTGGAAGGAGAAACTAACCTGTTCGGGTTTCAGACTTTTGAAGGTATGTTTGCAAGCGAGATTGTCACGAAGTGTGTATGGTGCAATCTTTTATTTCACAGACTTGCGCAACGTTTCAGAACCCGTTAACTCTAGATGACCGACTATTTAATTATATATATGGCCTCTCAAAGAGGTCGTACCGCCCGCAGATCTCTCGCCAGAAGAGAAATTCTCGTATACCTCGTCATTTTCTCTTCAGGCAACCACACAGGACCATCTGGAAAGTACGTAATTGCCTTCAGCTATTGCTCTCAATAGGCCATGAAACTTGGGTGCAAAACTAAAACGTGATATATTCCCAGCCGGTGCTGATGTAAAAATAATAAATAATGACTTTTGAGGGTTTTTTTCCCTTCCATTTTCTAATTGTAGACGCTACAAGTTTAATGAAGTCAAAGTTCTTAACTTTTAGAAAACCTATGGCTCAATTCACTTAATTTTCACGACGTTCATCCTCTAAAAGAAGAAGAAATCATATATCATAACTATGAGGTACAGCTGTGACTTCGTTATCGCCTGAATGTTGTTTGACGCGCTTCAGTAGACACAAATGACCTGAACATAGAAACTAAAAACCTAAACCAGGACTAGACAAAATCAAAGCCACTATGTACCCCACTTCCCTAAAAAAACCCAACAAAAACCCAACAACAAACAAACAAACAAATCAGTATCCAAAAAACAAAATAAAACCCAACAACGACAACAACAACAACAACAACAACAACACTCCCTCCCCCCAAAAAGACCCAACAATAAGAGGACATCGTTAAACCTGTAGCGACACGACAAATCAGTAGCTCAGTTGGGATCATACGGGAACATGGAGGGAAATATTTTGCCCGAATCCCCGGTGCTGTGTTCTGTCTTAGCTTATTATGGGGAGTCTTTAAGACTCTCCATTCACTTGGCTTAGGCTTGGCGGAGAAGGACGCTAAATTTGGAGGCCTAGCCCTTTAAAAGACGTTCCGGTGTTTACGTGGGCGTCAAACCCACATCACATCGGATACGTAGAAAAGGACATGTGGTCAAACATAAGCGCCTCTCTACGTATAATATTGTATCTGGACATTGGAGGGTGTGGCTTTTTAAATGTCATAGTTTTTTCTAAATCCAGGGACCACACTGTAATTCCCATCAAACGTTCGCCTGTTGGCCGAGTCCAATGCATTTTCCCCCTTTGTCATTGAGCTGAAATGTCTGGTCTCAACAGCTCAAGAAATAGAAGGTTTAACTCGATGAGGACCCGCGATCTGGTCATGGGACAAAGTTTGAAGTTGCGCTGTTTTGGGGAGCTTAAAAAAAGAAGGATATCTTTGTTATTCACACACATTTTTCAAGTCTATTTTCTTTGTTTAAAAGTTAAAAAGGCAAGCAGCAACAGTCATGCTATCAAATATACAAATAGTGTTTCTGATTTGTAAGTGAATGTTTAAAATGTGCCCCACAATTGCTTTTGGTCTGCTGCAGTTGGTGGGACCTATGTATGCACTGCGTCATTTTGGGGTTAAGAAATACAATCCACTGCGATATGAGCACCACGGCGGGGTGTTAGATCCACACACTACTCTCTGTTCAGCGTTCAGAGCGCCCCTTACATCCCCCACACACAGAGGCGAACAGCTCTAAGACCCCGGATCGGCCGGCCGCCTCCACGACCACTAGCAAGGGTGTTAATCAGGAGAACATCCCTCTTCATCAGTGAGAGTCGTGTCGAGCAGGCGAGACTTAAGCCTCCTAAGCAGTTTTCCCTCCCGCTTGGAGGAGGGTCTCAGCTCATGAGTTGGCCATTGACCGCCGACTACGTAATGTCACGGTTGTCCATCGCTCAGGGAGGAGGAGCGCCGACCGGTCATCTCAGACAAGCTCTCTCCCAGGCTCAGGGACCGATGTTGAGTGGACCCAGAGCACCCAAGTAGTCTACTGGGTTTGGTAGAGTTCAAGATGTACAGAAATGTGTTAATTTGCTGCTGGATCGCACGACCGTAGGAAGTTATTCAAACGCTTCTAGACGCGCTATTCAATTTGACATTGATAGTTTTTCTGGGTGTATTTTCTGAGGAACGATTAGTTTCGAGGAGTTTACCATAATAATAATGTAAAGAACAGAAACATCAAGAGTAAACGCCCAACAAAAGAAAACACTTAACACTAAGATTAACATGCACATCATTTCCAACATAACAGTATTAGCATCCTCCTCCTCCTCCTCCTCCTCCTCCTCCTCCTCCTTC
>NW_004797962.1:179469-183043 GCF_000002075.1 Aplysia californica
GGGGTTGGGCCTTGTTTTCCTTTACACATCCCGTTATTTCCGCTCTGAATCCCTCACCATTATGCCAGCTTTCGGACTTTCTTTCTCCGAACTCTAAGTATGCCGCCTCTTTAAAATTCAACTTCACCCCCTCCCCCTCTCGCTCACAATATTCATGAAATTCACTCTTAACCTTTTATTCCCAGAAAGGCATTTATTCTCGCCCAATATTGGGTATGAAGTACCGTATATGACAATACACGCATTGTAGAACGTATGATTTCATAGCGTTAGTTTCATTGTTATGATGCCAAAACTGTTTAAATAATGCACTGGCAATTTGCCCACACTTAAAAAGGCCATGGGCCTAGTATTCATTGCCAAAATGATGTTTACAAAATGTCCTTTTCACCACTGCAAGGATATTCATTTCAAAGACGGGACCTCAGAAATAAACGTCCATTTCCGATAGGACAAAACCAACACGAAAGGCGTCTTTGGTGTAGCAGTTAGGCGCTTCGCTGACGCACGCAGGAGACATGAGTTCAAATCTTAGGTGGGAAGAATTGTTAACGAGTATCTTGGTCTGCCTGCTGAGATATTGGTTCCCTTTCAGTCAAAATTGGCCCTGATAGGCGGGGTGGGTGCCTGCCTATTTTTTCTTTCTTGGTAAGTGTTTTAAGGCGCTCGCAACTGCATAAGGTCACGACATGAACGCACTGGACACATTAAACATTTTCAGTTGGTAGGAAATTTTGAATTTTGCCCGGGTGGACGCGAGAGCCTACTCTTATCGAATTTTGACCACCAATGGATATCTAACGTGTGCAACTTGCAAACGGGACCTCCGAGTTTTTTAAACCCTTTTCCGAGATGGCTAGATGTAGATCTTTCCTAACAGAAGATCAGGGGTGTGGCTGAAAGACAGCAGTAAGAAAGAGCCAGTGAATAGCAGCAGAAACGCTGCAGAAAGAGTCTAGAGCGCAGAGGAGGGGGCAAAGGACGTGAGGAGGTGGGGGCAGAAAATGGAGGCGAAAGCAGACGACAGAAAATTGTTAGAGTATAGGAAAGGATATGAAAGGATAACATTTCAGAGAAGAAAATTTTCCGTCGCTATCCGGATTCGAACCCTGGACCTATTGAATGAGAGGCGAACTCCTTTATCTCTAGACCACGAGAGCACTCAGCCTGCCTAATCAATGATCTAAATTGTGTCAATGGGGGCGTAAATCCCCCAACATTTGGGGTGGGGTGGGGGGCGGGGCGAAGTGAGTGCCTTCAAAACTCCCCAAAACAACCCCTTTTCAGAACACCTGGTTGATTTAAGGTTAAGAACTCACACAGAAGCACCCATTATAATATGATTCCTATTTAAACTCGCCTCCAACTTTTTAAAAAAGAGACGAAATAGAGAATTTTGAATATTTCTGTTTTGAGCCCTTTTCCGTGAGACAAGGAGTGTGGTGTTTACGACTAAAAGCATTCACCCGCTGCTGCTGCATTCAGTAATGGAGCCCCTTGGGTTCCCGCGAGTCAGATGCACAGTTTCTCAGCAGATTATACATTTCTGTGGACGTTTTGATTCCCAGAGGGCGCGCTCAGGCACACCTTAAACGTTTTTTATCACTTGAGTTTACAGTTTCGAACGAAAACGGTCCTAACTTTCTGAAAAAATTGAAAAAATCCCCCCAAAACCCCATCCCAAAACCACACTAAAAAAATTCAAATGTGGTCATATTAACAATATTCTTTGTTCTGCTTGGTATGAATGAACAAAGCATGAACAAAGCCCCAAAAGACACAAAAAAGAAATTTTCGAAGGCGGATCTCTTGGTAAAGAGACAACAACAAACCGTTGAGGGAAATCGAGAAAAAAAAATCTACTGTATGGAAACGAGAATGTGTAAAGTAAAAGCAAATTTAGTTCATCTGAATCTCTGGTGAATACAAAACTAATTAGTTTACTCATTTCTCCTTTGTCAATATAAAAACAAATCAGTATACATTTCTCCTTTGTCAATATAAAAACAAATTAGTATACATTTCTCCTTTGTCAATATGAAAACAAATTAATTCGTGTGAGTGCGTTGTGAATGTAAAAACAAAATTGATTAAGTTCGAATGAATCTTTTGGGAATATATAAAAACAAACCCCAACAACAATCGGAAATCAAGTTTATGAGAATCCTTTGTGAATATTTAAAATTAAAAAAAACCTCAGCAAGATAAGTGCAGGTGGATCCTTTTTGGATAATTATGAAAAACAAACTCAGTTCACACGAATTCATTCTGCTATTCATCATTCTAGTTATTTGGAGAGCCCCCCCCCCCAAAAAAAAAAAAGAAAAAAAGGATGTTGTTAACAAGAAAACAATATTTGCTTTTAAAGACAATAGGGAAGTTATTATCAAAATTGTATTCTTAAAGATATTAGCTTGTGATGTTTTTGTTTTTTTAGGTAAGTGTTTTACGGCGCTCGCTACTGCATAAGGTCATATGGGCGCGTGGGACACACCAAACCTTTTCAGTTGGTAGGAAATTTTGAATTTTGTCCTGGTGGCGGCCGAAGCCTACTCTTATCGATTTTTTTTACCATCAAGGGATCTTTAACGTGCGCAACTTGCACAGGAGACCTCCGAGATTTTTCGCCCATTTCCGAGAATGCTAGGGGTAGATCTTTCTTACATGAAGATCAGGGGTGTGGCTGAAAGACAGAAGTAAGAAGGAGCCAAGGAGTAGTAGTAGAAAGTCTGCAGAAAGTCTTTGTCATTATTACTTCTTCTGTTTGTTTTTTAAAATATAAATGCACAGACACAAGAATGGGAATCCTGAATGAGGCATGCGTGTACTTGAATTGTTAAGAGTTTTTAGGGTCCCTCACCTACTTAACGACACTTGACGTAGATTAGTGGTTAGGTTAGAGATCTTTGCACTAGAAATATTCTATAATGTGAAGAATGCAATCCCGGGGGTACAAAATGACACCAGGGCGTACGGATAGGGGAATCGGAACTTTTCTTTCTGAGCACTAATTGTGGGAATCGGTTCCGGAATCAATTCTTCGCCCAGCTCTGGCCCATACACACTGCCAATCTGATGCATTTGATATAGCCAGGGCCAGCCATATTATGATTATTTTCTTTGTGGCGTGGTAGTCCGATGGGTAGGATACCAGACCAATAATCGAGTTAAGGGGTTCGGGGATTCGAGCCTCAGCTCGGCCCGACGTTATGTCCTTGGAAAAGGCATTTCACACGAATTTCCCACTTGGCTCGATCCTTACGGAGATGGACGTTAAACTCGGAGGTCCGGCCTCTTAAATAGCCATATTAGTGTTGAAAGGGGAGTTAAACGTAGACCATTTTCACCATATTTTACTTAAAGCATGGGGTAAAAGCTACCATTTTGGCACAACACTGCCGAATTCAACTAAATTGGACAGTGACCATGTTTGTTTTTCAGGTCACGATTCGAGAAGGTAGTATTGCCGTAAAATAGTAATGTTTGCCCCTCTATGAAGGACAAATCTGGCTGGATGCGACTGTGTCAAATAAATCAATCTGACATGGAGCAACGGGTTATATATATATATATA
>NW_004797962.1:185699-189122 GCF_000002075.1 Aplysia californica
CCTTTTCACGCATGTGTGAAGTTAAGACTGTTCTCTATTCAACACATGTTTCTTTTCTAGTACAAAGTGTCATAGTTTGTCCATGTCATTCTGGCTCTCGAAAACGGTGAAAAGTTCTTGAGTGGGAGTGGATGGCAAGAGCAGAGAGAGAGAAATCAAATATTCTCTCCTCCAAAGTGTTAGTCCTCATAAAAAAGGATTACCATGAAAAAGTAATTCCCCATTAGGGACAGAAGCAAGGAAGGGCAATGCACGCATACGTGCTCGTATATCTTGGCTTAAGATTGGACAAAAGTAGGACGAAATATATTATTAAAAAGAAAGAAAATAAAAAGAGACGAGGCGAGTTAACAGACACAGCAGATAATGAATTTGTGAATGAATAAACAAAGACAGACAGATAGATGGACAGCTGAACAGATGATAGGTTTCTGAACGAATAAACAAAGACAGACAGATAGATAGACAGCTGAACAGATGATAGGTTTCTGAATGAATAAACAAAGACATAGATGGACAGAGCAGACGATGGGGTTGTGAATGAATAAACAAAGACAGACAGATGGACAGATGGACAGCTGAACAGATGACGGGTTTCTGAATGAATAAACAAAGATAGATAGATGGATAGGGCAGATGATGGGTTTGTGAATGAATAAACAAAGACAGACAGATGGACAGAGCAGACGATGGGGTTGTGAATGAATAAACAAAGACAGACAGATGGACAGCTGAACAGATGACGGGTTTCTGAATGAATAAACAAAGACAGACAGATGGACAGCTGAACAGATGATAGGTTTCTGATTGAATAAACAAAGACAGATAGATGGATAGAGCAGATGATGGGTTTGTGAATGAATAAACAAAGACAGATAGATGGACAGAGCAGATGATGGGGTTGTGAAAGAACAAACAAAGACAGATAGATGGACAGAGCAGATGATGGGTTTGTGAAAGAACAAACAAAGACAGACAGATGGACAGAGCAGATGATGTGTTTGTGAAAGAACAAACAAAGACAGACAGAAAAACAGAAGAGATTTCGTAGTAGACGTACAGCTAATCACGCGTCCTTGGGTAATTTATTTGAAAACAAGACGGAGTTATCGTTATTTGTCGCACACGAGCATGAAGAAGAATGTCTTTGAATCAAGAACATCATTGCCACAGCATCACACAACTGCTGTCTTTGTCACAAAATATCGAGATATTGAATGAGATATTGATAAAAATGACACAACGTATCTTTTTTTTTTTTACAGATCAGAAGCCTAGGTCTTAAACTTCTGACTGGTATTTTTATTTGAGGGAATAAGGGATGTTTTATTGTCCAAAAATAATGTTTTCAGAAACAATGGTATGGAAAGTAGTGATCCACATAGGTGTTAGAATGGAAATAATTAAACCAAAGAACACGTGAAAGTTGAGGAGAGTCGTGGTTATATAACAAGCTGTTTCATTCAGGGTGGAAAAAACTAGCAAGAGGTGTTTGGAAATCTATGCGGAAGGGAAGTTGAGAAAGGGAGGTGACGGCTACTCTAAGTGGTGGTGGAATAAACAAACACTGTTTAGTTCGCGGAACACAGTAAGCTGTTCATCAGCCTAATCACCCCACTACCCTCCCCACCCCGGCCCTCTCCGCAAAGACCTGAATGACAAACAAGCGAAATTAAACGTTAAAAATCGGGGGGAAAAACTGGAGATGAGAAGTCATCTCTTACAAAAAATACAGTCATGACCAGGCATAATGTGACGCCTCTTTTACACTTTCTGCTTTCAGAAAAAAAGCTTCTTCCAAATTCAGCCTGAAACATAATGTTCGCGTTGAAAGTACACACTGCTTTTTGTCGTTCTTCATAATGTGTGAGGCAGCGTGGTGGAATCTGGCTCTAGTCAAAATATTCAAAGTGAAGAAACTTGCATTTTTCCGCAGGTTTGTGAATTTTTATCAAATTTTTGTTTTCAAGATCAACACCTTTCATGCCCATTAAAGAACTCATTTCTGTGTGGATTTTTCTGAAAAACGTTGATTAAAGACACAAAAATGTAAATTTTTAGCTACCACCGACTGTTAAGATAAGGAAATAACTAATCTTTGGCTTCCATTTTCTCACAAATTTTACCTCTGAAAACAGGTGACCCCCACTCCTTCTTTCGCAAATATCTCGACTTGTATTCAAGTTAAATGAATATTTTTTTCATCCAAAAACAAAAGACAAGTGAACAAATTTTAAGATGATAGTAAATAACTCTACAAGTCCAAAGATTGACGAGAGCCTGATTCCACCACGCTGCCTCACATATTATAATAACAGCATGAATATAGCGCATATCTACGCTCTCCAGAATGATTTATGCGTCATACAACTCATAATATTACCGCGATAGATCATAGAGCGCTCGGAAACATTCTCAGCGTCCCGAACAGCATAGAGCTAGAGTGCAAGCAGCGGATTACACGCGCCAAAACATTAACAAGATTTCTAGGCGATCATTGGTTGAGCTGGCGTTAAGCTTCGTTAGTGAGGTCGAGTGAGCATGGATATCATTTGTTAATACAGGCATGCTTAGGGTTTATCGATTCAATATATGGTGACTTTTTCTCCTTTTTCCCCCGGTAAGTGTTTTACGGCGCTCGCAACTGCATAAAGTCATACGAGCGCGCGGAACACACCAAACATTTTCAATTGGTAGGAAATTTTGCATTTTGCCCGGGTGGCGGCCGAAGCCTACTCTTATCGATTTTGGACCACCAAGGGATCTTTAACGTGCGCAATTTGCACACGGGACCACCGAGAGATTTTTCACCCTTGTCCGAGAAGGCTAGGTGTAGATCTCTCCTACCAGTGGCTGAGAGACAAAAGTAAGATGGAGCCAAGGAGTAGATTTAGAAAGGCTGCAGAAGGAGCCAGAAGCCTAGGGGAGGGGGGGGGGGCGTAAAAAGGTGAGGTGGTGGGGGCTGAAAGTGGACACGAAAGCAGACGACAGAATATTGCAAGAGAGAAGGAAAGAAGGCGAAAGGAGACCATTTTAGAAACAAAAAACATTTCGGCCGCTACACGGAATCGAACCAGGGACCTTTGAATGAAAGGTCAACGCCATAACCTAACCCCTAGGCCACGAGAGCCCCTTTTTTTCTCCTTGTCTTGCAGTTGGTTTGTAGTATAAAAAGATAAAATGTACTTTACAGGAGTCTGCAGTGTGGGTGTTTAAAAATAACAACAACAAAAAACAACAGCAAACAAACAACAACAAACAAACAACAACAACAAAGAAATGAGATGGGCTGGAATCGAATAAAAGTTGGTTAAATGGATGGGATGATATTTAAGAGAATAGTTCACCTATCTATCTATCTATCTATCTATCTATCTATCTGTCTGTCTATCTATCTATCTATCTATCTATCTATCTATCTAT
>NW_004797962.1:191110-193466 GCF_000002075.1 Aplysia californica
GAGAGAGAGAGAGAGAGAGAGAGAGAGAGAGAGAGAGAGAAACGCAAAAAGAAGGTCGTTGAACGACGATGCAGCCTTGGATAATTTCCTACCTAATATTATATTATTTTAGGCTTCTCTCTCTTGTAAACAGTTTAACACAACTACGTGCAAAAATCTCGACACACGTATACCATTGTTCTAAGTAATTATCTTCTCCTGGCATCGTCAAGAGCTTAGCTTCTTAGGGGGCAACTTGTCTCGCTCTTTCCGATCTCGTAGTTTCATTGTTAACTTCTCTGTTTTTTCTCTTTGACACCTTGCAGCAGCTCCAATTATCTTTTCATTACACCTCGACGGCTGAACAGCCGTGATCTCACCGCTCACTCGCCGCGTAAACGGTTTCTCTTTGCGGTAAGGGGATTGTTTTCTTTTCTCTCTGTTGGTATGTGTTTTACGGCGCTCGCAACTGCATAATGTCATATGAGCGCACGGGACACACCAAACATTTTCAGTTGGAAGGAAATTTACATTATCCGCGGGTGGGGTCGAAGCCTACTCTTATTGGTTTTAGACCACCAAGGGATCTTAAACGTGCGCAAATTGCTCACGGAACCTCCAAAAATTTTCACAATTACCCGAGAAGGTTAGGTGTACATCTTTCCTACCAAAAGATCAGGGATGTGACTGAAAGACAGCAGTAGGATGGAGCCAAGGAGTAGCAGTAGAAAGGCTGCAAAAAGACTCAGGAACCCAGAGGATGGGGCAAAGGAGGAGAGGGGGTGGGGACAGAAAGTGGATACGAACGCTGATTACATAACATTGCTAGAGAGCAGGAAAGGAGGTGAAAAGAGACAATTTTAGAGAAGAAATAAATGTTTCCGTCGCTACCCGGATTCGAACTTACGACCTATTGAATGAGAATCGAGCACCTTAACCTCTTGGCACGAGAGCCCCCAAGGAGAGATTTAAACATGTTTTAAAAAATCTTAAACAATGACTAAGAACTAGGTGCATCTCTGAAAACTATACCCATGCTTCGTAGAAAGGAGTTTGGAGTATGATATACCCTCTTCGTTACAAATTTGGCTTTATCAAGACAAACGTTTTTTTTAGATGCTATTGGCATTCG
This sequence comes from Aplysia californica, assembly GCF_000002075.1. NCBI lineage: Eukaryota > Metazoa > Mollusca > Gastropoda > Aplysiida > Aplysiidae > Aplysia > Aplysia californica. The sequence goes on from NW_004797962.1 coordinate 192,222, forward strand.
GTGTGAAGGGCTTCATAATCTGGTGGTCCCAAATTTTCCACGACTCCTCGGATGCCTTATTACTAAACAAATTTGGTGAGAAAACTAACAAGAGGTTGGAAAGTTAGAAAAAGAGCTGAAGGAACGCAGGAAGTTCTCTTGCACTTACATACAGGCTACATTATTTCTCTAGAAGACATTCAGGAACTTTTGCTGCAATCATGCACGACGTCAAAATAGATAGCAGTGACCTTTGAACCATCAAAACCGTCATGAACAACCCCCCTTCCCCCCCAAGACAAAAACAAAAGCAAATACCAACCTAAAATAAATGTTAAAGTCGATGAGATGGTGAAAATCTGTGCCAATAGTAGGGTGACGTGACGTCATTTGTGTGGACAAAATTGAAACCTACGCAAGGTGTTGTTGTTTTGAATACACCTTATCATCATCTAAGTATAAATGTTGTTAAAAAGGGATAAACAGGCGGGAAATGTGTCAAGACGCGGTGGAATCAGGCACTCATCAATTTTTGAGGATATAGAGTTATTTGTTTTGTCTTAAAGCTTGTTTATTTGTCTTGCGTTCAATGAAAAAAATTAACCATCTATTTTTAATAGAAATGGAGATATTCTTGACTGAAGTAGGTGAGGGTTATTTGGTTTCAGAGGTGAAGTTAGCGAGGAAATGGCCGTCAAAATTTGCTGACTACCATAGCTAGAGAGTCTCTGAAACTGTAAATTTACATTTTTTTTGGTGTCTTTATTCAATGTAATTCAGTTTAATCCAAACAGGAATCTGTTTTTAAAAGTACGTAAAAGGTGTTCAGCCTGAAAACAAAATTTCGCTAAAAACTGCCAAATGGGAAGAAATTGCTCTTCTTTCAGATGTCATTATTTTGACGAGGGCCTGATGTCACCATGATAGGTCACAAATGACAAAGGTTAAACGTAATGATATCTTCCACACTCTTCTTCTCCCAACAGCCTGCAGAGAATCAATAAAAGATATCTACAATTTCTAATATCTAATGGTAAATGAAAGTGATATCGTTCCTAAATGTCATGGGCGGCGCAGTAATAAAACAGTGAATAACGAGATTTAAATTTGTTGAGCACCCTCACGCGCACGCGCACGCGCACACGACGCGCGTGAATGCGGTTACAAACCCATACCCCCCCCTTCTCTCTCTCTCTCTCTACACACACACACACACACACACACACACACACACACACACACACACACACACACACAAACATACAC
>NW_004797962.1:195602-198102 GCF_000002075.1 Aplysia californica
CCCCCCCACATTCCCATGGAACAAAACGATATCCGAACATCTTAGAATTGGCTGCACTATTTCAAAATTAGCAAAGACACTCGCGCGAAACGAGCAAAAGTTGTTCTGTTCAAACATTCATCACTTCGCGAAATTTTCGATTGATTTTTTAAAAACAGTCTTTTTGAGCCAGCTTTGCAGCCTTATTGCTCCTTATGCTCTTCTTTTGTCTCTGTCGGGGATCTCTCGTAGACAAATTTGAAATAGTCTTGAATAACTCTTGAATTCCAGAATCTCCTACAGTCTTCAATAAAGTCAAGGACGGAAGAAAGGACGAGTCGTGAATGAAATCTTAACTCGAGAAAAGCTTTGCAGAATTGCAAAATCAAAACCTTTTTTTTTTTAAATTTCTTGGTTAACGTTTTGAGTATTTGATCAATGTTCAAACAAATCTGGTATTGTTAGCTAGGCTCACTTCTCTTCGTTGACTTGATATCGTTCGGCATAGTGACACCATCCCTTCTATAATTACAACAGATTTAAAACAAACCCAGCAAAAACTTTAACTGATAGAAAAAAATCCATAACATATCGATTCCAAACTTGATGTATTCTTCTCCTTCACAGAAAAGTGTTTTCATTGGCGTTAAAGCAAATGGATCCACATTGCATGGGTTTCCCTTTTATGTAGTGCTTTTCCACCGCACTCTGTTCTAAGAATAATTATAAACTTAAGGATGTGGGTCGTTGGCGGGTGCTCAGGTGTGGTTTGCTCCTTCGCTTCTAATCAAACATCGACCGTTCGGATCTTACCTCTTTTTCTTTTTACGTTACTGTCGAGAGCCACACCTAACTCTTTCTGCACCACGAACAATCAGCACATTTTTAAAAGTGTAAATAAAGATCCTGATGTATTGGTGGATGGAACAGAAAGAGTGAATCAACGGCATTTATATGACCTAATTGTGTTGCAAGTGCCGTAAAACTCTTGCTAAAACTGAACTACAGGATAGTTTGCTCTCTAAAAATGAAGTAGAGAGGTTGCCATCGGCGTTGCTGTAAATGTTTTGCAACACTCTCTTCCCATAATCTCTGTGTGCAAGTAATCGGTCGCTATTAAGGACAAGCGGACTAACCCAGGTTTCGGGGGTTTCCAGAAATCTTGACCTACACCAAAAGTGGGCACTGCCCTACCTGTAGGATAAGTTTGGTTTCATTTGTGTGAATATTTGTTTGGGTATCGAGAAAACACTCCTTGTCTTTTAAAGAAACTGAACAAGAGACAAAAACTTTTCCTTCAATTTTCTCCAAACATCATTTTTCGGGATAGCCCCCTTGGGCTTAAACGCGACCATCTCACCAGCGTCTGTGGTGTAGCACTTAGGCGTTTCAACGTCGCATGCAGATGACGTGAGTTCGATTCTCATGCGGAGAGAAGCTTAACTCCTTGATGACCCGCATTCCGGTCATTCGACAACGCATGAATGCGTGCTGTTTGAGGGCACAACTTCGTCATTCAAACGGGTTTTTTAAAAGTTTGTTCTCTTTACCCGGAACTTCAAAAGGCATACAATAATAGCATCGTCATCATCAATTCCTTTCATCTCTGGCAGGGTATAGGCCACATACAAGCTCTTTCCATTTATCTCTGTCCTGGGCCATCCTTCCAAGCTCGTTCTAAGTGAGCTTTATTTCTCTCAAGTCCCTTCCCACGCATCTCCTCCTTGTTTTGGACTCGGACGATGGTGGAGGTTTCTGTCCAGCAGCTTCCTTTCAGCTGTCACGGCCTAGCATGCATCATTAACTCTCCATTCGGAGAAGATCAACGACCAGCCAAGTAGATATAACGGTTTTTGCTTGTATGCGAACTATAAAATAAGCAAACTCATGTTTCTGATTTGTGTATGATGGTTGGAAATGACCCCAAACCTTGCTGTTGATCTGCTACTGATCGGACATATGTGTCCGCTTAGTTCTCAAAGAGTTAATCAAGTATCTCTGTTTGCAATGGCACTGTATTCCTCTCTGCCCGAGTTGACCCTGACAGGCAGGGTCGAATCAGTCTGCTTCTCAAACAACCGGAATAATGTCGATAGGAGCGTAAAACGTCTACATTTAAAAAGGCAATTCTGAAAAAAGATTACATACAAGTAGCAATATTGTTATCGTCATCGGCACCATTGATTACTTCTTCTTTTCTAAATTATTTCTAAAAACGTGTCGATGGGAGTGTTTTTTTTAATGACAGCGCCCTACTACTACTACTACTACTACTACTACTACTACTACTACTACTACTACTACTACACACACACACACACAAACACAAACACACACACACACACATACACACACACACACACGCACACATACACACAAACACACACTATGAAGTGGTGTAAACGCTAGGCACCAGTATGTAGAGCACAAATATCCTATAGGATAGAAGTATAGAGCAGACAACCTAAGAAGGACACCCCCCACAACTAAAGACACAAAAACACAAGTCCAAATGGGAGAA
>NW_004797962.1:203573-204662 GCF_000002075.1 Aplysia californica
CCCCCCACACACACAAATACGCACATTCAATGTATCCTGGCAGGCATGGCATTCTTATTCCTTTCTTAATTGATTGCTTTGCCTCTTCTTATAGATTCTGTCGACGAAGGTGCTTTTCAATGGAGCTGGGCGAAGAATCGATTTCTGAACCGACTCCCACGATTGATGCTACGGGAGTAAAGCTCCGGCTCCTGTTTACGTAAACCAACGGTTACCAGTTGCTCTGATCATTCAAATCTTCTTTGGTTTTTAGAATGTATTTTTGAAAAATAAAAGTTGATGCTTCTTAGTGTTCCGAAATCAAGGTTATCCTAAATCCTGAAGATGTTCGGAGACAACCAGGTAATCACCGGAAGAAATCACATCATTAGAAAGTTAGTAATTGGGTTCGGAATCGATTCCAACGATTCCTAGCTTTCAATAATCGGGAACCTAACCGCCCAGCACTACTTTTTCAACCAGATGGGATAAAAGTAAAGTATATAGGGCCTCACCCCCACCCCCCCCTAATTTGTCTTTGTGCCCAGGAAAATCACAATCTACTGTTTCTTATTCGCTCAAAGACATAGCTGCAAACCCACCGTGATCCGTTAGACGCAAGAGTCCTGTAATCAACAGTGAAATTCAAAAGCTATAATTTTTCAAACATTTAGCAATGCGACTTAAAAGTTAATTGTCTACTGTGAGTGTTAAATGCCTCTATTTCCCTCCCTCGCACCAAAAGGCCCAATAGGAGGCAAAAGAGAGGACCCAATTGATTACATTCTTCCCTTAGGCGATCTCATTCATTCTTTAAGAGGTCAATTTGTCCCGCGGGCCACTTTATTGGACCCTAGACACTATAGGAGTGACGCGAGCCGTCCTATTTTTTCACCCCAATGTATTATTTCTGCTTAGAGGAAGGTCGCAATTTCACCCATTTTAAAAATTAAAAGTAATAAAAAAACAACCCCAAAACGAATAAAATAAGAGGGGAACAATCTTAAATCGAGACCCCAGGACAACTGAAAGTACAAACGGGAAAATATCATCATCATCATCATCATCATCATCATCATCATCATCATCATCATCATCATCATCATCATT
>NW_004797962.1:206363-207669 GCF_000002075.1 Aplysia californica
TCTATCTATCTATCTATCTATCTATCTGTCTGTCTATCTATCTATCTATCTATCTATCTATCTATCTATCTATCTATCTATCTATCTATCTATCTATCTATCTATGTGAGTTTTTTGTGTGTTTTTTTAAAGTAGAAGTTTTACGGCGCTTGCAACTGCATACCGTCAGATGAGCGCCAGAAGATCAGAGGTGTTACAAGAGAGTAACAAACATAAAAAAGAAGAAAGGAAGATAAGGACGATAGATGTTTGATAGGAAAGAAGAAGCAAACCTCACAAGAGCACCCGCCAACCACCCATTTATCTATGTGTATATGTAATATTATTAGTGAGATTTAGTAGAGGTTTTATGGGGCTCACAACTGCATAAGGTCATATGAGCGCCAAGGGGTCGATGTCAACAGAAAAGTCCAAACGGGAAATCAGGCTTACTCTGCTCACCCCTCTAGCCTTAACAGCACAAAGTTTGCTTCGACTATCAAGGCACCCTGGAAATAGCAGTTCACAAGAGAGTGACAAACATACAAAAGAAGTAGAGGAAAAGTGAAGATACTAAGGATGAGGAAAGAAAAAGTAGCAGTAGCAGAGAAACTGTGAGAGGGCAAAATGTTCTGTCGTCTCCATGGAGTGTAGATCCGCTCTTAATGTCACGACCTGAAACAGACAGTTATGAATGCACTGAGCGCATTCATGACCAACTCCCAGTGTCAGACGGGGGGAGCTTTGCAGGGCGCCGGCTGTCACTTTCTGTCAAGTTCCCTGCTTAATCGATACTTCCAAGTGTCCGCTTTTCTGACCATTTCCTTGATCGGTACCAGAGGAACGAGCACAAGCGAGAAAGTGGTTCCCCCGGTTTGGTCATGTGAGACTGACCATTCTATCAGTCTGTGGCTTTTATTTTGCTCTCTTGTTAGGAAAAGGAGGAAACAGCTAAATGAAAAGAAGTTACAAACATTGACGGTTGGTAATAAATGAAAAAAGAGGCAAATATCGCCTCCTTCCCACCTCACAGGTCCCAGGAAAACAACAACAAACAAACAACCCCCCCCCCAACATTCTGACAGAAAAAGAAAGAATAAAAACAACGACAACAACAACAACAACAAACAAACAAAAAACAAAAAACAACCCCTCCCCCCAAAAAAACTACCCACACCCCTAGTTTGATCTAAGAAATATTTTACAGTACAGAAATGGGAAGTGACCTTGGGTCAGGGTGAAAGAGAGCAATGTTGTAAGATAGGGAAGAGAGAGAGAGAAAGAAAGAGAGAGAGAGAGAGGGAGAGAGAGAGAGAGAGAGAAAGAG
>NW_004797962.1:207769-208831 GCF_000002075.1 Aplysia californica
AACACAGAAAAGAAGAAGGGGAGATAAGGACGATAGATGTTTCATAGGAAAGAAGAAGCAAACCACACCAGAGCACTCGCCAATCATCCACAACGAATCTCTATATTATATTTATAATCAGTACTACTTCGCACCACTTCTTCATGTTGAAAGATGCAGAATGATTAACAAAGTGATGGTTCAAATATCGAAGTTATCAGCAAGCGGGTTTGGGAGTTCCAAATCTGTTTTGCATTGTTCGCCTGTGTCAGGAATGCAAACACTATAGCCACCATAGAAATGTACAGTATTAAAAGCTCTGTATGGGTACCCTGCCCTAGACAGCGAAAGATTTTGTCACTATGTTAGTGTTTTAGCGTCTATAAATGGTTGCTAGCACTGTATGCTTCCCAGGAAGTTGAGGTTGTTTTAGAATGTTCTCAGGTCTGCTGGGGTAATAGTAAAGATTGTGAAGCGCATATTGAGCTTGCTGTTGAACGGGGATTTGCGCTATACAAACTATGCTATCTATTATTATTTAAGTAGACCAAAGCGCAATCTCTACGAATTCGAAATTCGACTGTTACTGTAATTGTTGAATGAATTCTGTGTACAGCAGCTATGCAGAGAACAAAGTTCATACAGACTTCAACATAAGTTAAGGACCACTCTCACCGACAGCCTTGATCTATAAAAATCCGAAAAAAGACAGCTAGGAATGTTTCAACTTTGTTAGGTCTGAAAGTGCTAATGGCTTAACAATGCGTACTGTAAAGCTTCCAAAAGGGGCAAAAAGCTCAAAGTGCAGTACGGAAATCCTCGGGGAATTTTTTAGCTAAATTTTCAAGTGGTCCTTAACTTATGTTGAAGTCTGTATAACGTCGGAAGGTATGCTATGAGGCAGAGGTCCCGTCAATGAATAACACAGGACGTGGACAAAGACGTAGAACAGATACCAAGGAAAATATCCACGACGACCGAGGGAAAAGTGGTTGTCTTAGACATGTGGAACTCTTGAACAGTACCTATCTATCTATCTATCTATCTATCTATCTATCTATCTATCTATCTATCTATCTATCT
>NW_004797962.1:212795-225263 GCF_000002075.1 Aplysia californica
CGACCCGACCCGACCCGATCCCATCCGCAATGAGCACCTAGTACAATACGCAATCTCCCGAGGCACCTCCAAGCTATTCGTTTGGTAAAAGTAAACTGAAACCCTTCTCTCTTAACCTACTTGACCTTTTAGTTTTAAATAATAATAATAATGAAGATCATTTCTATAGCGCCCACTCCCGTGCAAACACAGCTCTAGTAAGAGTTTTACGCACTTGCAACACGATAAAGTGATATAAGTGCCGAAGAATAGATCATGTGTTACAAGACAGTAACGTGCACAAAAAAGGAGAGGAGATAAGGACAACCGATGTTTGATAGGAAAGAAGGAGCAAACCACACCAAAGCACCCGCCAACCACCTACTCCTTCTTGACCTACTAATCACCTCTGAGATCTCCACTCTCGGTGGGGCAATATTTGGGTCACTCTGACGCAGTGCGCGTAAGATGTGTTTTTAGAATGGAAAGGGAAGGGGGGTTGTCGAAATTTACTTTTACGCAAAATGCAGAGACACTGAAGAGCCAGTTGGGGTAACTTAGGAAGGGTATTCAAAGCTTGGAGTCTCTTTGAAAGATATAGGGAAAACCAGATCAAAATCTGTCAATATCACTAAAGAGCATCTGAGCAAAGGAAAGAATGCAGAACCATGACCGCCGATGTCTATCGGAGATCTGGCACTTGGTGACGATTACATTAAAGGACACGTCTTCAACCAGTGCCTTGTCCCAGCAACAAGTTATGGGTGTCAAACCTGGCCAATTGTTGGAAATAGCGCAATGGAATTAAGAACAACACGTAGAGCAAGGGAAAGAACGGTGCAGGTAGTAAAAGGACCAGATCAAATTAAGCACATGAAAATACGAAAGAAAACAGGAGCGCCCCCCCCCCACCAATGCCACTGACTGAAGTGTCTTTAGGCCTTTCCCAAAGGGGGATATTAATTTGTTCGTATTGTTAGTAGAATTGTAAATGGGCTGATTTATCAGTCATGCTCAGACTGTGCAACATAGGGGGCACTGCTGCTTTTTCTTTTCTCATCCTTGCTATCGTCATTTTGTCCTCTACTTCTTTTGTATATTTGTCACTCTTTTGTGAACTGCTATTTCCGGGGTGTCTTGATAGTTGAAGCAGAGTCTATGCTATTGAGGCTACAGAGGTGAGCAGAGTAAGTTTGATTCCCCGTTTGGACTTATCTGTTGACATCCACCCCTGGGCGCTCATATGACCTTATGCAGTTGGGAGCGCCGTAAAAGCTTACTAAAACCAAAACTAAAGAAAACAATAGAGGCCGATATCTTCAAATTTATTCTCTGACAAAACTGGACATCACGGTAGAATGAAGGATAACAGAGGGAAAAAAGATGCACTGAAAGGAGAGCAAGAACAAGAAAATTATCAAGAGGAAGACCAACAAAAAGGTGGCAAGATGACGTCAGAGAGCGCACAGGCACCTCATGGATACGTAGAAGAGAGAACAGTAGAACATAGGTGAAGTCATTGTTCATGGAAGGCTTAGTCCTGCACTGGATGGGCAACACCCAGAAAAAAAAAGATTTAGTACTCATCGAGCTGTTTCTCCAAGCCTTTATTACCGTGATTTCTATCACCGATTCAAAGACAGCAAAAAAAACACAAAAAAAAAAACAACAACCGTGGCACTGGCGAAGAGCACGCTCTTCTGGGCTCGACACATTTCGAACGGATAGACTACCACAAACACACAGCAACAACAACAACAAAAAGCAACAATAAAACAAAAACAAAACAAAAACAGAACAAACAAAACGTTTCAGTGTACTTTCTCCAGAACAGGCTTGGGAGGCTCAAGTAGACCCCATTTGAACTATGCAAGAGCAACTCAGACCAAAAGTCGAGGAATGAGTCACGGGAGAGTGAACAATTATAAGTGAAGATTTAATTCGGTTTGGATACACCGAAGATCGTTTGTTCAAAAACTGTTCTCAGTTGGAACAACAGAGGGGAACTTATTGGTTCAACTTTACTGGGTCATATGCAGAAAATATAAATCTTACAATGATACATTATAATTTGAGCATAAATCAAAGACGCCTCTGCTGGTGGGACCGGGGTGGGGATGGGGGCATAGTTGTATTATGGGAGAGCAAAAAATAATACCTGTCGTGGTACGGTGTGTCGTAAGAGGCGACTAAAGGTGAGTGGGTCTGGTCTCACGAAAAGTGCAGTTTCTGGAAGGCCAACTACCCGACCCAGTTAAAACTGAAAGTTACAAAAACACGAATAAACACGGCAATTTATTTTTCGATCTTGGGAGACAGAGGAGCTTCTGTGTCATCAGGAACATGAAGAGGCTAGCCCAAAATTGGGAAAGATGGAAAGTGTTTGTTCGTGGTCTATACCCAAATCCAGGGTGAGAAAGGCAACGATGATGATGAAATTATTTGAAATTAGTAGAAAAATTGCAAACAACAAGCTACAATTAAGGAAGGGCGACTCATATTTATGCTTTTGTGCATGTTGCAGACAAGAGAGAGAAAGAGAGAGAGAGAGAGAGAGAGAGAGAGAGAGAGAGAGAGAGAGAGAGAGGAAGGGTGAGATAGATAGAAAGAGAGAGAGGGAAAGAGAGACAGAGACAGAGACAGAGAAAGAGAGAGATGGAGATAGAGAGAGAGAGAGAGAGAGAGAGAGAGAGAGAGAGAGAGAGAGAGAGAGAGAGAGAGAGAGAGAGAGATCACTGACGTCGAAAAGCAAAAGTACAATCTCCGTTCTACCTTAACAACCAAAAGGCTTTGACTACCTGCTACTAACCGTTTTTGCTTTTGTTTCTCGAAGAGCTTAACAGCCCCATGACAAGTCAGGTGGCAAGAGCGAAATCATTTGGAAGAAACCGTTCCACGTCTTTTATTGTCATATAATTCAGCCGAGAGGAAGTCAAGCTGAAAGGTTTGTTACCCTACACAGATCCGAACCACAAGCTATCACATGCCATTCAATGGAGATCACGCCCATGTTCAAACTGGCGTTCATCGCTTACATCAGGCGGTGAGAGCTGTAGAAACAATCCGGAGTTTACGTCGTTCATCGCTTTTATCAACTGGTCAGAGCTGTAGAAACAATTCGTAGTTTACGTCGTTCAAATCGTGGCCTCAGGTCACGCCAGCCAGACATGAAGAATCGGGCGATCATTAATTTACAGGGGTCGGGATAAAAAAACCCCCAAGAGGTGGGAAACAGAAGAGGGCTCGCTAATGACAAAAGAAAGCTAATTGAAAGAGGCAAATTTATACTGATTACGACAGCAGTTGTCATGCTTGTTACCCTGTGGTGTTTAATCCACGTGTTCCTAGCACTCGGTTACTGTTCATGTGATGAGTAAATAAGCTTTGTCTGTCATTATTAAAGCTATTCTAAATTGTTTTTATTTGATGTAGATGTTTTTACGTCCTCATCAATACGATTCAGATCATTCAGGAAGCGGGCTTCCGATCCTGCCTGTCAGGGCCAGCCCAGGCTGAGTAGTGGGCGTTGTACTTCAGAAAAAAACCCAACAGGATAACAACAAAAAAATGGGAAAAAAACCAACTGATGAAAAGAGATCTGAGTACAAAAAAAAAAGGGGGGGGGGGACTGATGGAAAGAGATCTTTCAACAAAACATAGACTGATTACGATAGTTGTCACCTTTGCTGCCTCAGGGGTAAGTCTTACTCACGATTTCAGGTCGTAACTGAGCTCATGATGATCCATGTACACGAAACATTGTCAGCAGTTTTTCAAAGAGTCGTCGTGAACACATTTGTTTTTTTTGGGTTGTTTTTTGGAGTATAAATATCAACTGCCCACACAAACTAAAAGGTGTTGGCATTCATCGAATGGTCACGATGCGATGGTCATTATTTGGATCAAATATCAAATCGCCATTCCATTTCCATGACGCTGAGAACGAAACAAGAACAAAGTGAAAGTAGAAAGTCGCGTGGCGTGAACGTTTCACGTCTTAATTTCACAGCTTGTCTCGTGCTGTTTCCATTTTTGTGTTGCGTTCTTCCAGTCACGAATTCCTGACACCTGGGTCAGGTTTGTCTGACTCTTTCGGGACTGATATAAATATATTTATATATGTGAGGCATCATGGTGAAATCAAGCACTCGTCAAAATAGTGAAATTGAAGAAACTGACATTTTCCCACCAGTTTCACAATTTTTATCACATTTTTCCTTTTTGACTCAACCCCTTTCCTGCCCATTCAAAAACACATTTATGTTTAGATTTTACTGAAAATAGTTGATTAAAAGCACAAAAAGTATATAATCTCACTCTCAGTGAACTCTCAGGCTACGGAAGTCACCAAACTTTGGCCGCAAATTTTTCACTAATTTCACCTCTGAAACCAGACGATCCTCCTCCTTCAATCGCAAATATCTCGACTTCTATTCAAGATTAAAGGATATTTTTTCATCGAAAGCTAGGCAAATGAACAATCCTGAAGATGATACCAATAACTTCATATGCCCAAAATTAAAGAGCGCCTGATTCCATTGTTTTGAAACACACACATATATATATACATACATATATATATATATATAAAGTTTTGAGTCTATTTTCCTCTGGGAGAAATCTATTTTCTCTTCTTTGTGCTGGCTGTGACACTATGTACAATGTAACTCAGTGCGGAATGTGCTTGACAAACAGTGAAGAAACAGCCCGCTTCTTAAATTTCTGAAGTGTGTTAATGGGCGTTAAGTCATTCACAATTAATGATGAAGACACCCGATAGGTCATTCTGAAGAGCGAGCAAAGTGTTCAGAGGGTGGATTTAAGAAAAAGCAAGAGGCGATCAAAGAAGGAAGGGAAGAGTAGAAAAGGAATAAGTAGAGAACGAAGGAAAGGAAAAGAAAAGAAGAATACGAAAAAGGAAGAAAAAAGACAAAGAGGGAGGTGAAGAATAGAGGTAACAGTGAAGTAAGGAAAGAAAGAAAGAAAGAAAAAAGAGGGGAAGAAGGAAAGAAGGAAGGAAAGAAAACGTGGACAGACAGAAGACTATCATGTCCTCTTTGTCGGGGGTTGTTTGGGGTGTTGGCAAGGGTAGCTATTTCAAGCTAATCAGTCATGGAATGTTTGTTCCCACAGAAAGAAATTATTGTATGGGTTTGGCCATACTTAAATATAAAACAAATCTACCATAGCCAACGAATATCGAATGTACAACACCAGGAATTAAAGTACACCGTGGCGTAACTATGGTCGTTAAAAAACTACAACTCGAAAAGCTCTAAAACCGAGATATAGTAACTTTTGATGACAGCACCATGATTCTTCTTGTTACTAAGAAGTACTGTGTCGGAGAACCAGTTATCCTTTATTCCCGAGTGCCCTTATTATTGGGCATACATCTGGATACACCATTTAGTTTCAACATTTGTTCGCTCCGCACATTCAGACCCTTTGCACATCACATACATGTGTGCTACAGGAAGAAAGAACGCAATTGGTCGCTTTTAAGGACAAGGGGGCTAAGCCAGATTTAGGGAGTTTCCAGAAATCTTGACCTACACCAAAGGTGGGCATTGCCCTTCCTTTAGGAGAAGTTTGGTTTCCTTGGAGTGTATACGTGTTTAGTTATAGAGAAAACTCTCCTTGTCTTTTAAAGAAACTGAACAAGGGTCCAAAAGCTGTACCTTCGATTTTCTCGAAACAGCAATTTTCGGGATAGCCCCCTTGTGCTTAGAACCGACCAATTAATCAGAAGAATTATATTATACACATCACTTAAATTTCTCAGTTAAGAAAAGTTTTACTAGCTTTTGTACAATTTTACAGACATTTAAAAACTACTGTCAGGTAAGGTTGTCCGATTCTGTTAGGAGACACAGCTTTCCTTGTTTATGTTGGTCAACGAGCCCGGGGACTTTTCTCTTAGAAGTTCTTTGTATACAGCAACATATACAGTCTGTCATTAATGAATAAACAAGGAAAATGGATTGCGAAACCGTATATAATTTTCAAACATTTTCCAAGTAAAAGAACACAGGAGCTGAAGAAAATCCCTCTAATGTTCTTTTTCTCGTCAGTCCCAGCCCCCCCCCTGCACAACCCTGTCAGCTATACACGTACAAGGTACAGGAGTGATGACACCCCGATTAAACAGAGGACCAACTGCGAAATGTGTCGTGTCACTCACAGCATTTTGAGCACTCTAATAACAGCAAGAGAAAATGTTCGGCTTAACGACCATGTCGGTTTTCATATTTCCAGATAAGAGACTGCCCATTATCTTCACTGTATTGTAATGTAAACGAGACAGAAGGTAAACGCCTTATAATCATAATGTACTATTGTTTAACCCTATCCGTACGTCGTGTTTTACTATCGTATCCATACGACGTGGTGAACTTTGTGTAACTATTTTTCAAAGAGGAATTTTACGCGTTAATCCGATCCAGACGCTTTGCATAGCAGTCTGTCAAAATGACTTTTTGAGAAATACTGAAAGTTTCAAACAGATCTTCGCACTAGAAGTCTTCCAAAATGTAAAGAATACGACCCCGGTGGTACAAAATTTACTACAGGGAATACGGATAGGGTTAAACTCGGTCGGCGGAGACGCACGAGCGGATGTGTTGGTTTTCTCGAACAGACTGCAGGCACCGCCACTGCCAAACGTGCCTTCAAGTGTCACTTTTCACTAGACGATAAGTCAATGACTTAGATTCACGAGTCTTATCTAGTTGTGAGGTTAATTACCTGCGGGTTACAGTCAAGCCAGAGCTGCACTATTTACTTTGGAACGGTGAAAGTTCCCTAAAGTAAGAAGTTATTATTTCTGTCAGTTTTGTCAAACTGAATCTGTTCGACGGTTTTTAGACCCGCTATTTCACGCTGACAAGTGAATATTCGACATTCGACTATAAACCATTCAAGCAAGAAACATTGAAAACGGAACTATAGCTTTCATTCAAGAAAGTAGCTTGTCTTTTTGGGGCAACGCATTAAGGGAGTTGGCTGCATAACGTGGTCTGGTGGCGTAAAAGAGCCGAGAAAACTGTACAACGCAAAGGTCCGTAAGTGGACAATGTGTGCATATAGAAGGACCCTCCAGCCGTTCCCACACCTCCACTTCAGAGCCTGCATTGGAGGCTGTTCAGTGTGTTCTCTAGAATAATGGCGCAGCTTTTCGGCCACAACAGCGTATCTAGTTGGAGTATCTTTGTGTATCACAAACTGAGAAAAGTCATGGGAGCTTCCAGTCAGTAATAGATTCAGAGAATACGCATTTGAAGCACCCCCCCCCCCAACCACCTGCGCGGGAATATAGGTATTGTTTTCAAAGTACGGTAAGACCTGCTCAAACGGCCACCTGTCTAAGACAATCACCCTTACAAACGACCTCTTTCTATTTCTCCCTTGCGTTTTTTAAATATTTTCATGGCACTGTCCAATCCACCCACCTGTCTAAGACGATCACTTTTCTCCTCTACAATTGGTGGCGGTCTTGGGTAATTTCGACTGTATAGGCAATGGAGGTTTACTCGACCTTGACCCAGACCTCGTAGCATTGAGAGAATTATCAATCAAACTGGCTATATTATTGTTGGGAAAAAGGCACTAGGAAAAAAAGGCCAAAGTTCCTAAAACATTTTTATTTGATTATAAGATTAAAATTAAGAGTGTGTATTTAACTTGCAGTGTTTGGAAGACTATTTCTCCTTTGTACTCTTGTCAGTTTGTTAGTGTTTGAGCTCTTAATCGACTGCTTGCACTGTATGCTTCCCGGGAAGCCGAGTATGTTTCTGAGGGTTTTTGGGTCTGCTGGGGTAATGACATAGTGTAAAGCGCAAAGAGCTTGATGTCGAGCGGGGGTGTGCGCTATACAAATGCTATTTATTATTATTATTACTCAAACTATTTTGTCATCCACGTTTTCAGCACTACAAACTTTCCTATAACCCCACGGCTGTTTTATCTATTTACATAAAATAAGAAAAAATGAATGATCCGAGCAATGAACATAATATAGTTCGATGGATTACAGATAACAAGAACTGGATGGAGTGTGATAAATTATTGTAACGGCTATAAATAGTCGAGCGATTCCGTGAACCAGCAGAACTGGCGACTATACCAATAGTCAACAAACAATAGTTAAAGCCTTTTACACGCAAGAAACACTTACAACCTATTTAGTTTTAGTAAGAGTTTTACAGCACTTGCAAAACGAAAAGGTCATATAAGCTATAAGATTAGATGTGTTACAAGAGAGTAATAAACACAAAAAAGAAGGAGGAGAGATAAGGACGACAGATGTTTGATAGGAAAGAAGGAGCAAACCGCCAACCACCCACTTACAACTAATTTATAATAGTTACAAAAATATCCATATGTACTAGTGTCTTCTGGTTGAGCGGTTAGGTCTTTCCGTGTCTCACACATATGACTTGGGTTCCTTGCCCGTGTAGGGTGGATTTTTATTTCAATGTCTCTCTCTTTGTCTCTCTCTCGCCCCCCCCCCCACTGCTTTCTCTCTCTCTTTCTCTTTCATTCTCTCTGTATGTCTCTCTTTGTCTCTCTCTCTCCCCCCCTCTCTCCCCCCACCCCTCTCTCTCTCTCTCTTTCTTTCACACGCACACACACACACACACACACACACACACACACACACACACACACACACACACACACACACACACACACACACACACACACACACACACACACAAGCGCTGTACCTCTCTCAGCTCACGTTGGTCCTAACAGGTAGGAGCGAAGCCCTCCTCCAAAAGATCATTACGTCAATATGTGAGTAAAGAATCTACCTATGTTTGCCTAATATCTAAACAAACAAACATCGCTCTTAATACAATCAGAAGATAACTTACCGATATGAATTTCCATCTGTTTCTCGAAATTATTATCACCCTGTGTTCTAAGATGTAAGAATCCTAGGGATGCTGTTTAAAGACTTTGGTAAGGGCGATAGAGATAGAGGAAACTTTGTGGTACCATTGTTGGTCAGACAAATGCCTGCATCTAAGGACATTGGGTGAGAATAAACCACAAAACGCTGGTTAATATAAACATCGTTTAGCAGTTCAAATAATGACGTTGTCTCACCAGCGTTTTAAGAAAAAAATACTGTATGTGGTTTACTGCCCTCATCGAAGCGGATAATTAATCAGATCTTTCAGGGCCAAACTGGGCTGAGAGTGATATATCGTCCTAGTAGAAAGGCTGATATACTCGATAAAAATTCCCCCGCACGACGAATCGAATTCAAGTCTTCTGCGTGCGACAGCGAAGCACTTAACTCCCACACCACAAATGCTGCTAGAACGGTAGCGACTCCGGAATAACAAGGTTCTAGCTTGGGATTGTTGGTGTTTGAAGTTAAGGTGTTTGTTTGCCTCACCCTTTTCTGGCACTCCCTACATCATATGTAAACGTGGGAACTCTAGTTCCTTTATTTTCGGAGACCACCCCCCAAAAAAACAACAACAACAAAACAAACAACAACAACAACAACAACAACAACAACAACAACAACAACAACAACAACAACAACAAAAAACCCAAAACAAAACAATCCCAAAAACAACAACAACAAAACAAAAAACAAAACAAAACATAAACAAAAACAACAAAAGAAAAACAAAAACAACAAAAGAAAAACAAAAACAAACTAACCCCAACCGTGTTCACTTTCTTCTGGTTGAAAACTTTAAACTCAAACATTTCCCAAGTGAGTCCACCTGAAATAGAACCAGGTTACCCCGAGGTCACGTGGTGTGTATTCCTTGCACGCCTAGGTATTCAATCATTTCAACCGGCTGCTGCCGGTCACGCCCAGGAGTTGTGACTAAAATCGAACCTCAGGTTTCATATCAGATGATCACACACCTGTCGTATCCAACACAAACCCAACCTGATAAGAATGTTATTTCTTTGTGTCACTTGACAACAGGTACTTCTGGATTATTCCATTTGCTGGCTGCTACTGTACCTGGGCCCTTCCCACTTTTCTCTTTCAAGTCCACTAAACGGCAGTATTGGACCATTAGAGAAGATTTTGAAACTGACACGAAAGTAGGGTGGAGACATCAAAGGTTCGAATCCTGCTTTAAAAAATACCGATCGTTGTAGTAAAACGCTTTCTTGACTGACAAAGCAAAAATTGGTGTACTAAAATGGGTGCATTGGAGTACTTGGCATTGTATCCCAAGAAAGTATTTCCGTTTTGCGAATCATATCTTTCCTCTTCGTTTTCGTCGTCACCATTGAAGTTGCAATCCTTTCCTTGTCGTTATTGTTATTCTTGGAAATAACTCAGACAATTACCAAACCTAACAGAAAAACAGGAAACAGGAATACATAGTGCTAAAAAAACGAAACAAGAGAACAGTCGAACCTGCCCCTAACCTGTACAAACGACCACTCCCCCTCCCCGTTGTGTTTTTACAAACAATAATACAATGGCACTGTTCAAGGTGCCCACTTGTCTAAGGGCCCGTGTCCACTGCGACGGACACCAACCGACCCGATTCCGACCGTCTCTCGGAAAGTCGGTAGTTGAAATGGAGCATCGATTATTTCCTAAGAAATCAGTCAAAAGTCCGTTTGGCTGTGTCAACAGACACGACACAACAGGCCCCGACTAAAGACGTGCCGGTTGGATAGCCGCTTGCTGCATTTTAGCCAGGCCGGGTAGTGACCCAAGAGCCATGGGCACCTCTTGTGTCCAATAAATATAAAGTCACGGTAAAAACTTGTCAGTCAGTTACATGTTCACACTATTTCTTTGTAACGTATTTGCCTATGACATACACCTTTTTTTTAAAAAACTAAGAAGAGACTGTCGTGTACAGTAAGTATGGCCAACAAAAGACGCACTTTAGGTATATCGGGCCTCAATATGACCTTATGCAGTTGCATGCGCCGTAAAACACTTACTAAAAAACTAACAACAACAACAACCCCAACCTCCAAAACAAAACCCACCAACCCCCCCCCCCCCCCCACAAAAAAACAACAAAACAAAACCAAACAAAACAGAGACACCCTCACGTTGGAATCAAACTTACGTTTTCAGTGTCCATCAACGAAGAGCTTAAGCATTGCACCACACCGGCCAAGGTGTTTCTGGCATCACACTAAAAAATCCTAAGATAAGCACTCTCGGTTTTCAATTCTTATAAATATATATCTCCACGAATATTGTTATTACTCCAAAACAAACTTGTTTATGAACATATATTCTCGACAAAAGACGCACTGAAGGCATATCGGAGGTCGGCGTCACTACTCAAGAAGGAAAACAGAGACACTGAGGGGTTCTCGTGGTAGAGAAGTTAAGGTGTTCGAATCCGGATGGCGACGGAAAATTATCATCTCTAAAGTTTTCTCCTCTCACACCCTTTACGGCTCTCTAACAATATTCTGTCATCTGTTTTCCTCTCCACTTTCTGCCTCCACCCCCTCACCTCCTTTGCCCCCTCATCTGGGCTTCTGACTCTTCCAGCAGCCTTTCTACTACTACTTCTCGGCTCCTTTTTACTGCTGTCTTTTAGCCACACCCCTGATCTCACAGTAGGTAAGATCTAACACCTAGCCTTCTAGGATAAGGGCGAACAATCTCGGAAATCCCATGTGCAGGGTGCGCACGTTAAAGATCCTTTGGTGGTCTAAAATCGATAAGAGTCGGCTTCGGCCGCTACCCGGGGAAAATAAAAAACTCCTTACAAACTGCCCCGCGTACTCAGTATGACCTTATGCAGGTGCACGCGCCGTAAAACACTTACTAAAAACAAACAAACAACAACACTCCCCCCCCAATACCCCAACCAAACCCTTCCCCCCCAAAAAAGCAACAACAAAAAAACCGAGACACTCTCACGTTGGAATCAAACTTACGTCTTCAGCGGCCATCAACGAAGAGCTTATTAAGCATTGCACCACACAGGCCAAGGTGTTTCTGGCAATATACTAAAAAGTCCAAAGACAAACACTCTCCGTTTTCAGTTCTAATATATCTATATATATATATCCACGAAACTTGTTATTACTCCAAAACAGACATGTTTACGAACATTAATTCTCGAGCGACACTACCCAAACAAATCAAATTAATGCGATTCCACTTCCTTGTTCTCATCTTGTTGTTTGTCTTCGTGGGTCACATACAAGCAATGACTGCGCGACTGGTCTTCAGGCTGTTAATACATGTACCAGGCCAGACTGAATACGAGAAGGTAATATTGTGCCGTTATCCTTAAGGGCATTTTAAATACGATACAACAATTAAAAATCTAATCTTTGGTACGAGTGGGAAAATGAAAGGTTGACCAAGGTAGTCAGGGTTTATATACACCACAGAAAGACACAACATCGAAATAGATATACAGGTAATACGTTTTCTAAAATATGAAAAACAGGTGGATAGAACAAGTACTGGAGTACAGTTTACCACGCCCTTTTTTTTACACAAATACCCCC
>NW_004797962.1:227261-232584 GCF_000002075.1 Aplysia californica
AAAGAGAGAGAGAGAGAGAGAGAGAGATTTGTGAGAGCTAAAGTGCTTGCACGAATGCATTTGTACTGCATATCACATTATGTCCCCCCCCTCGCAAACTCAATAGCGGGATGTGAACACCTATCTACTCTCTTGCGCTGTTGGCGTGAGAGGCTGTTAAAGGAGAACATCAGTAAAGACAGAGAAAGCATTCGTCGACAAATACTTAAAGTACCCATAGCACTAAAGACATAGACATAAAGCGTGGGTGGTTGGCGGGTGCTGTGGCGTGGTTTGCTTCTTCTTTCCTATGAAACATCTATCGTCCTTATCTCCCCTTCTTCTTTTTTATGTTTGTTACTCTCTTGTAAGACCTCTAATCTTCAGGCGCTCATATGACCTTATGCAGTTGCGAGCGCCGTAAAAACTCTACTAAAACTAATAGTAAAAGACTTTTTGCCTGTACACTCTTGAGAAATGAGTTCTGTTCCTTTAGTGAAAAAGTCTACTCTACCTTGTTTGTTGACTTTTCAAACGGGGTCCTGTATCCCACTCAAGCTTGAATCAGTCAGTTACGTAAATGATTTAAAATGTCTTGAATGTGACGGAAACAAATTACAATCAATTACGACCATCGCAATTTCGGGACTTCGGAGTGTCGAAAGACGTAAGAGGCAAATCATCTCCAAATGTCAGTGCACCTGTTAACTCGTAATCTAGAGAAAATAAGTAAGGCGAAATAGCACAAAAACTAAACGACTTTTAAAGGTCGACACTTCTTAAACGCAAACGCAAAATTTAATTCGCTAAATGTCTTGGCTTTTGTCCAGCTATTTAAATCCTTCGAAAGTCTTCACATAAAACGAAGTTCGCCTGCTGTTTTGCCAACATATTTTTACTTGCAAAATTACCTACGCCTACACCCTGCAAAGAAATTTCCCAATAAACGTACGTTGTCTTTCACATTATGTGCGCCATGACACTGATTGAACGTATGACGGCAGTATGTTGTTTAAACGTGCTAAATCCAGATTGAACTAATGTTCGAAAGAGGGCAACACTGTTTCATTGTTTGTAGAAATTGTACCTAAATTACCACTCATCTTTTCTTGTTTTTGGGGTGTTTTTTTCAATATTTAGAATTTGAATTTCGACAAAATATTTCTCGAGCACATTTAACCGATACTGCAATAACAACTTTTCTGAATGATGTTGTCTTGAAGGGGGAGAGTGGGGGAGCGGGGGAGGGGAAGTAGGGGACGAGGGAGTGGTGGAGGGGGAGTTTGGGAGAGGGGGGGGTGGGGGAGAGGAGTAGGAGAGGGGGAGGGGAGTGGGGGAGTGACGGAGGGGGAGTGGGGGAGTGGAGGAGTGGAGGAGCGCGGTGGGGTGGTGAAGGAGGTGGGTGAGGTGGAGGGGATGGCGTGGTGAAGGGGGTGGGTGAGTTGGGGAGTGCCGGAGGGGGGGAGTGGAGGAGTTGAGGGGTGGGGTGGGGTGGAGGGTCGGGGATTCTGCCTGCCGCTCAGAGAAAAGAAAATGGTTAGGCTACCGGGATCGTAATCGTGAGGTTGCGGGTTGGGGGGCTCGAGCCGCCGGCCCGACGTTGTGTCCTTGGGAAAGGTACTTTACACGAATTGTCCCCACTTCACCCAGGTGAAAATGGGTACCCAGCTATAGACAGTGAAAGATCTTATCAGTTTGTTAGTGTTTGAGCGCTTAACCAGCTGCTTGCACTGTATGCTTCCCGGGAAATCATCACGTTAAACATCACCCATAAACGCCGGACTTGCGGTGTCCAGGTGACGTCTTCCTACCAAATCTTCTGGAAGTTTTGCTGAATTCTACCCATACCCCCCCCCCCCCTTTTTTTTAAAAACATCTCTTCTACCCTGTTTGCTTCTGCTGTTTGCATTACTTCATTTTTGTTGTTTAAATACATTTTCGAAACTGTTCTAATGGTGTTGATAGTTGATACCTGCAAGCAGCAACCTAACTTCCTATGATGACTTATGGCCACCTAAGAATTTTTATGTCTGTCTGTTTTTTTGGAATTTTTATACCTGTCTGTTTTTTTTATGTGGAATTTTTATACCTGTCTGTTTTTTTAATGTGGAATTTTTATACCTGTCTGTTTTTTTGTGTGGAATTTTAATACCTGTCTATTTTTTTGCTTAAAGAGAAGTGAAAAGAAAAGGCATTGTGTTTGGTCTGTAAAAAAGTATACGGTGCGGCCGATCAAACCGGGAAAACGAAGATAATAAAAAGCCAAACAAAATCCGTGCCACGAGAGAAAACCCGGTGTAGATGAAAGCATTCAGTAAGCTTTTAACATAATAGAAAACATAATAGAAAACATGAAAGAAAACATAATAGAAAACATATAGAAAACATAACAGAAAACATAATAGAAAACATGAAAGAAAACATAATAGAAAACATAATAGAAAACATAATAGAAAACATGAAAGAAAACACGGCTGACTGTAATGTTGTTAAAGTAGGAGAATTTTTTGTCCTGTCATTGGGAAGACTTCACTACAGGAGGGCCAATTCCTAACAAAAATGATGATGGTGACAATAATAATAAAAGTAATAATAATAATGATGAGGACGATAGTATTAATAGTAATAATAATAATAATAACAGTAATAATTATAATAATAATAATAATAATAATAATAATAATAATAACAATAATGATAACAATAATAATAGTGTGGCACATTTCCTCGGAGAAAGTGGTTAATGAGCTTTATGATAATGAAAAGAACACAAGCCCCATGAGGTTCCAATCTCGATTCTTTTTCTCAATCCCTCCTTCTCTCCTCTCTCCTCTCTCTCTCTTCTCTCTCTCCGAATATATATATATATGTGATATGTATATATAAGATATATATGTATATTATATTATATATATCGCACTCTCTCTTCCCCCAATATCTCTCTCTCTCTCTCTCTCTCTCTCTCTCTCACACACACACACACAAACACACACAAACACACACAAACACACACACACACACACACACACATCAACAAAAACAAAACAAAGCAATACCCCCCCCCACCCACCAAATCAGGCTCTGGTCAGAATGATCAAAGTGAATGTACCTTCATTTTTTGGCAGGTTTGTGAATGTTTAGCGAATTTTTGTCTTTTGGCTCAACACCTTTCATGCCCATTAAAGAACACATATCTGTGTAGATTTTACTGAACAACGTTGATTAAAGATACAAAAGATGTAAATTTTCAGTTTCCACAGACTCTCACGCTGAGGAAAAGGCTAATCTTTGGCTGTCATTTTTTCACTAATTTTTCCTCTGGAACTAGGTGACCTTCACCTCCTTCGTTCACAAATATCTTGACTTGTATTCAAGATTCTTTTTCATCCAAAGCAAGACAATTGAACAAGCTTTAAGATGATATCAATAACTCCACACGCCCAAAAACTGACGAGAGCCCGACTCCACCACATCATGACACAAACGTCTACTACCCGTGTCTCCCGACACAGATTAAAGAAACAAAACAAAAAACAATTAAAAAACAACAACAGAAAACCTGCAAACGCTTTTCAGCTTATATGGGGCTCCAGTAGCTCAATGTTCATAGAGATCAGGCTGACGGATAATGGTAAACAACAGAGGTTTCATGACGGAGATATTTGGTGGTCACTCTGTGAGTTTTTCATGGTGCAAGATACAATGGCCCAAGCACAAAGACATGTTATTGCTCTACGACATTGCTTCCCCACCAGGGAGGTATCACCCACTAGTGGCCGATTTGGTCTTTTTAATGGTCGGCAGGGATCACCGTTCTGCCCCCGCTCACTCTCCTCCTTTGTCCCTTCCTCTGGACTCCTGACTCTTTCTGCAGCCCTTCTACTACTACTCTTTGGCTCCTTCTTACAGCTGTCTTTTAGCTACACTCTTGATCTTCTCATAGGAAAGATCTACAACTAGTCTTCTCGGACAAGTGTGAAAAATCTCGGAGGTCCCGCGTGCAAGTTGCGCACATCAAAGATCCCTTTGTGGTCTAAAATCGATAAGAGTAGGCTTCGGCCGCCACCCGGGGAAAATTCAAAATTTCAAACCAACTGAAAATGTTGAATGTGTCCCGCACGCTCATAATAATGACCTTATGCAATTGCAAGCGCCGTAAAACACTTACTAAAAAAGGGATCACCCGGATTGTGACAGCTGGTGTTGTTTAACGCCCCTCTTGGAAATCCATGTAGGTTCGGTACCAGTATTTTAGCCTCTTATTTTAGCCTCTTAAATGCGGCAAAAGTGGGCGCTGGCTATAAAAAGGTTGACATGAACTGCACCATAGCTTGACGCTCAGAGATAGTTTAAGAACGTACAGCACTACAGCTATCAGCAATAAAATGTTTGGAAACCGTCTGTATGGGAGAGACGTATTTAGTTTATGTGGCGTTGATGTAACCTCTCTGTTATATCACGTGTGCTCTGTATTTGTTGTTGTAACTGCAATCTCCCCTAAGAGGATCAATAAAAGAGGTATTTATATCTTTAAAGAAATGTTGAAGCTTTATAGCTCTTCGTTTTCCGCTTTGAGGTGTTCACCCTTCAGTTTGACGACATTACACTTATCAATTTTTGATGTACACATCAAGGCTGCTGCAGTTGTACGGTTTCGCTTACACTCTCGTTCCACTTCACACTGCGGTGATGAGGCAAGAAAATGCAGGTTGCTTTTTGTCTTTTTGGTGAACATTTCAAAGACGTCCATCGTTAAGGCTAGAGAGGATCCCTTTGTGTGCGGTAAGGGTACAACCTCTTGCAGAAACAAACTAGGAAAAATACAGGCAGCATGCAAATGTACAAGTTAAAAACGCACCGTGAGCCAAATCGGACATTCTTCTAATCTTAAACCAATACGCAGGTGATTATACTGCTCCGGTGTGGTTTTACCCTTCTTTCCTATCAAACATCTATCGCCCTAACCACCCACCCCCCTTCTTTTTAAAAATATGTTATTCTCTAGAAACACGTCTTATTTTTTACGCTTATATGGCATACATGCGCTGCAAGTGCCGTCAAACTGTTAATAAAACTAAACTAAACCTATTAAGTGGTAATATTATGCTGAACAAAGACTATTGTGATTTGGTATAATGGTACGAACATCCATGGTGTAATGGTCAGCCTCTTCGCTGTCGCACACAGAAGACTCAAGTTCCATATGTAAAGCAGCGTGGTGGAATCAGGCTCTCGTCAATTTTTGGGCATGTAGAGTTATTGGTATCGCCTTAAAGCTTGTTTACTTGTATTTATTTGGATGAAAAAATTTCAATTTATCTTGAATACAAGTCGAGATATTTGC
>NW_004797962.1:232684-237887 GCF_000002075.1 Aplysia californica
GTCGGCAGGGATCACCGTTCTGCCCCCGCTCACTCTCCTCCTTTGTCCCCTCCTCTGGACTCCTGACTCTTTCTGCAGCCCTTCTACTACTACTCCTTGGCTCCTACTTACAGCTGTCTTTTAGCCACACCCCTGATCATCTGGTAGGAAAGATCTACAACTAGTCTTCTCGGACAAGTGTGAAAAATCTCGGAGGTCCCGCGTGCAAGTTGCGCACATCAAAGATCCTTTTGTGGTCTAAAATCGATAAGAATAGGCTTCGGCCGCCACCCTGGGAAAATTCAAAATTTCCTTCCAACTGAAAATGTTTAATGTGTCCCGCGCGCTCATATAATATGACCTTGTGTAGTTCCGAGCGCCGTAAACACTTACTAAAAAAGGGATCACCCGGATTGTGACAGCTGGTGTTGTTTAACGCCCCTCTTGGAAATACATGTAGGTTCGGTACCAGTATTTTAGCCTCTTATTTTAGCCTTTTAAATGCGGCAAAAGTGGGCGCTGGCTATAAAAATGTTGACATGAACTGCACCATAGCTTGACGCTCAGAGATAGTTTAAGAACGTACAGCACTACTGCTATCAGCAATAAAATGTTTGGAAACCGTCTGTATAGGAGAGACGTATTTAGTTTATGTGGCGTTGATGTAACCTCTCTGTTATATCACGCGTGCTCTGTATTTGTTGTTGTAACTGCAATCTCCCCTAAGAGGATCAATAAAAGAGGTATTTATATCTTTAAAGAAATGTTGAAGCTTTATAGCTCTTCGTTTTCCGCTTTGAGGTGTTCGCTCTTCAGTTCGACGACATTACTTTTATCAATTTTTGATGTACACATCAAGGCTGTTGCAGTTGTACGGTTTCGCTTACACTCTCGTTCCACTTCACACTGCGGTGATGAGGCAAGAAAATGCAGGTTGCTTTTTGTCTTTTTGGTGAACATTTCAAAGACGTCCATCGTTAAGGCTAGAGAGGATCCCTTTGTGTGCGGTAAGGGTACAACCTCTTGCAGAAACAAACTAGGAAAAATACAGGCAGCATGCAAATGTACAAGTTAAAAACGCACCGTGAGCCAAATCGGACATTCTTCTAATCTTAAACCAATACGCAGGTGATTATACTGCTCCGGTGTGGTTTTACCCTTCTTTCCTATCAAACATCTATCGCCCTAACCACCCAGCCCCCTTCTTTTTTAAAATATGTTATTCTCTAGAAACACGTCTTATTTTTTACGCTTATATGGCATACATGCGCTGCAAGTGCCGTCAAACTGTTAATAAAACTAAACTAAACCTATTAAGTGGTAATATTATGCTGAACAAAGACTATTGTGATTTGGTATAATGGTACGAACATCCATGGTGTAATGGTCAGCCTCTTCGCTGTCGCACACAGAAGACTCAAGTTCCATATGTGAGGCAGCGTGGTGGAATCAGGCTCTCGTCAATTTTTGGGCATGTAGAGTTATTGGTATCGCCTTAAAGCTTGTTTACTTGTATTTATTTGGATGAAAAAATTTCAATTTATCTTGAATACAAGTCGAGATATTTGCAAATGAGTGAGATGGGGGTCAACTGTTTTCAGAGGTAAATTTTATGAGAAAATGGCCGCCAAAGATTTGGTATTTCCTTAGCTTAGTCCGTGGTAACTGAAAACTAACTCTTCTTTTTTTACTTTTTATCGACGTCTTTCTGAAAAATCACACCGAAATGGGTTCTTTAAAGGGCATGAAAGGTGTTGAGCCAAAAAACAAAAATTCGATAAAAATTCACAAACCTGCGGAAAAATGCAAGTTTCTTCACTTTGATTATTTTGACAAGAGCCTGCTTCCATCACGCTGCCTCACATATTTCGTGTGAGGAAGTTATTTCACCGGGTATCCCAGTCTGTCTGCTGGGTTGGCCCTGACAGGCAGGGTCGAAGCTGCTTGCATCCTAACAGGTCTAAACTGTGTCCGTAGTAGCGCAAAATATTCACAACCGTTTGCAACCGCTGTGGTCAAGCGTGCTGATAAAATGAGTTACTTCTCGGATTCGAGCCTTATGGAAATAGATACACTACTCTAAAAGCTGTTTTTAAGATATATACGTATGCAATTATAAAGGGCATGTTCTAATAAAAAATATGGCATCAATAGAAAATCTACAACTTTGACCCCAGTGTCGATTTTGGCCAATATCTCCTTTTGTGGATAGCGAGAAGTAACTCATTTTGTCAGCTCATCTCACTGTTATAATCTCTGTTTGTTTGAGATTTCTCGACAGGAAGATTTGGTTTGGACTGTATTCAGACAGGTGTCAGCCACAATTCTCATACACACTGTCGAAGAGAATTAATATCCCCGTACTATTCGGCCGCTGTAAAGGTATAAAGGTAAAGGCATAACGCCCCTTTCAACACTGTGATGTTATTTGAGAGGTGTGTCCCTCGAATTTAACGTTCAACACGGTTCATTTATGAAAGCACCGAGCCATTTAGGCGGAGAGCCTTAAAAACTACCACACAAGGTCCTCAATTTCAGAACACCCAGTTGGGGATTCGAACCAGAGCCATTCGCTCTGTAGGCTAGCATGACACCAACTGAACTAACGGCACGCCCACGCTTGACCTAAAATGAATAAAAACATTTACGTTCCTTCAATCCGCGCGATTTTTTGTAATTGCCCAGCACCCGCAGTAGGCACAATTTAATGAAAAACTTACGTGCTTTCGCTAGGAAGTTGAGGGAGGGGGGGGGCGGTTAGAAAAAATAATCATGAAAATTCCATCAATTGGGGCGTGTTTTTTTTTTTTTTTTGGGGGGGGTGGTAGCCTAACAGAACTACAACCAGTACAGCACGCCATGTTAATGGTACACCTTCTAATTATGAAATATCGCGTGGTTATTGCAGGTTCAGCGTTTCTCTGTTATAACATGTGAGGCATCGTGATGAAATCAGGTGCTCGTCAAAATAATGAAATCAAATAAACTGTCATTTTTCTGTCCATTTGACTCAACACATTTAAAGTCCATTTAAAAACACATTTCTGTGTATGTACATTT
Organism: Aplysia californica; assembly: GCF_000002075.1. Lineage (NCBI taxonomy): Eukaryota > Metazoa > Mollusca > Gastropoda > Aplysiida > Aplysiidae > Aplysia > Aplysia californica. The sequence goes on from NW_004797962.1 coordinate 235,724, forward strand.
TCAGTTTCTAAGGACTCTCAAGCTTAGGAAATCACCAGACTTTGGTTGCCATTTTCTAGCTAATTTTCCTGTGAAACCAGGCAATTCCCCGACCTCCTTAAATCGCAAATATCTTGACTTATATTAAAGATAGGCGTGTATTTTTTAATCAAAAGATGGTAAGATGAACAAGCTTTAAGATGATACTACATCTAGTAACTCCACATGCACAAAAATTGACGAGGGCCTGATTCCACGGCGTCGTGACACATAATGTAATATTATTATCGTGATGTTTCGGCTCTTCCTTCTTTTCTAGATCAAGTCTCCTCCTTTCTTTTCCCTGAGTAGCAGACCGAGTTCTTCTTTCCCTTTCAAACTTTCACACGTTCTTCTTGCGTCTGATAAGGTGACAGACAACCTGATCCTCAAATGAAGAAGCAAACAAAAAGTGCCGAAAATGCAGGAAACGCAAAATAAATACAAGATATAGCAGTGTCGCGAGCCGAATTTGAAACGTTTTAAAAGCTTTATTGTTACCATGACCACGAAGTGCCAGATCCGAGTCAGACATCAGCAGTCATGTTTGCTTCTAATTTCACGTCTCGGATGGTCTTAAAAAACCCATGTTGTCCCGATCTTTCACAGTCCCCCATCTGTTCAAGTTCTTTTTAGTAAGCTTGTTTGATCTAACCTAACCTCTTTTTGTCGTTTATTTTTCTTCTGAGAGCAAAATATGTCGACTCAGGTGTCCCAGAGATCTTCACAGTGAGGTACATAGGAGAAAAAGTTGCCGGAAATATACATTGACAGAATTCAAACTATAATTTGGTCGCTTTTAAGGACAAGCGGGCTAACCCAGATTTCGGGGGTTTTCAGAAATCTTGACCTACACCAAAAGTGGGCATTGCCCTACCTATAGGAGATTTTTGGTTTCTTTGCTGTGTATATTTGTTTGGTTATAAAGAAAATCCTCCTTGTCTTTTAAAGAAACGAAACAAGGAGCAAAAATTTAGGTTCGGTTTTCTCTAAACAGCATTTTTCGGGATAACCCCCCTGTGCTTAAAAGCGACCATTTATGAGGCAGTCTTCTACGACCTTGCCTTTCAAGCCCAAGAAAGGTTGAAAAAGGATAAAACGTCCCACCAGACAGTCAGAGATACCCACTTGATTTAAACAAATCTTTCCATTCAGTAATTGAACTCACGTCCTCTGCGTGGGACGACAAAGATGTTAACCGTCACACAACAGACGCCGATAGACGGTACAGAGTTGCCACACTACTCTATGCAGACGGAACAGGCTTACTTCTGGAACGAATATAAACGACCCACCACACCCCCTTTCCATGCAAATTGTCAGATCACGCAACGGCAGATATGTACCTCTTAAAATAATTGGTCGCTTTTAAGGACAAACGGGCTAACCCAGATATCGGGGGTTTCCAGAAATCGTGGCCTACACCAAAAGTGGGCATTACCCTGCCTATAGGAGAAGTTTGGTTTCATCGGTGTGTATATTTGTTTGGTTATTGAGAAAACTCTCCTTGTCTTTTAGAGAAACGGAACAAGGGTCCAAATACTTTATCTTCGATTTTCTCAAAACAGTATTTTTCGGATTAGCCCCTTTGTGATTAAAAGCGACCAAATAAGGAAAGATATAAAAGATTTTTTTTTTACCGTCTAGCATGAGGCTATTGTCAGAAAAAGCATAATTGTGTATTGTTCTTTATAGTATGTATCTATATAACTCCAAAGGTCTTGTAATTGTACTCCTGCATGTGGTTGAATGATGCATCTGATGTGATATGTACATTTTGTCAACTTTATTTCTCTTTTCTATTGAATTGAGAGTATTTAATTATTTTTTTGGGTATACCTTCATGTGTTTTTACGGTCCTGTACAGCAAGAAAAAAATCCCTCTTGGATAATAAGTATTATCTTATCTTATCTTATCTTTATCTTATCTTATAATAGCCTCGATCAACACGCGAATGTTTGGGGTTCTAGTCCGGGTGGAGTCTATTTTTTTTTCTCGTTTCGACAAAGAAAAGAGAAGAAGAGAAAGTAGGCCTTTTATTCAACGTTTTATACAGGTTTACATTTTAAAAAACCACACCCTCCCCCTCAACAAAAACACAACAACAAACAAACAAACAAACAACCCCCCCCCAAAGAAAACCCC
>NW_004797962.1:239365-246865 GCF_000002075.1 Aplysia californica
TATGTGTGTGTGTATGTGTGTGTATGTGTGTGTGTGTGTGTGTGTGTGTGTGTGTGTGTGAGCGTGTGCGAGTGTGTTAATGCTCTCATGTATAAGTTTTTTTTAAACGTCTCCATTATTGCAGAAACTGGTGAGAAAACACTAGAAATTACTTTAAGGCACGATCCAAAACTACAATTTAATTTGGTCTTATGTTTCAAAGACCCGACTCCATGGAAGGGGAGGAATTAGACCAGAAGACAAACGATTGATGAACAAGGGGTAGTCTCTGCAAGCATCAGCTTCAGTTCTCTTTAACTAGTTAGTTGTGGGGGCTCTCGGGGTACGGTGTTAGCCTCTCATTTCATAGGTCCCGGTTCGAAACCTGACTGCGACGGACAATTTTCCATCCTACAAATTTCTCGTCTCCTTTTAAAAAAAATTGGTAAGTGTTTTACAGCGCTCGCAACTGCATAAGGTCTTATTGAGCGCGCAGGACATACCAAAATTTTGAATTTTTCCCCGGTGGCGGCTGAAGCGTACTCTTATCGATTTTCGACCACCAAGGGATCTTTAATGTGCGCAACTTGCACACATGTTTCGTCTCCTTTCACATCCTTTTCTGCTCTCTAATCACGTTCTGTCATCTGCTTTCATCTCCACCTTGTGCCCCCCCCTTTTTTTTTCCTTCTCTCTTGGGGATCCTGGCTCTTTTTATAGCTAAACCTTATATAATTCTTATTACAGTGTTTTAGCCACACCCCTGATCTAAGGGTAGATAAGTTATAACACTTAGCCTTCTCGGATAAGGGCGAAAACAATTTCGGAGGTTCTGAGTGCAAGTTGCACACGTTTAAAATCCTTCAGTGGTTCTAAAATTGATAAGAGTAGGCTTCGGCCGCCTCCTAGGAAAATTACAAAATTGATTCCTTCCAAACTGAAAATACTTGTGTCCCGCGCGCTCATATAATATGACCTTATGCAGTTGCGAGCGCCGTAAAACATTTATCAAAACAAACAGACCAGTTAGTTGTTCTCGCTTCTTGCGAATAATTAAGTACCTTACTTGCCAACCTTGGCGGTATTGCCTACTGGTGAGCTATTCTGTGAGGCATCGTGGTGAAATCACTCGCTTGTCAAAATGACGAAGTGGGAAGAAAAAGGCATTTTCCTCCATCGTGGCAATTTATATCGGAATTTTGTTTTTTTGTCTAAATACCTCTTGTATTCATATGAAAACACATTTCTAAGTGAATTTTACGGAAAAACCTTGTTTAAAAGCACCAAATACTCATTCTTCAGGTTTCAAGGACTCTTAAGTTATTGAAGTTACCAAACTTTGGCGTCCATCTTCTCATTAATTTAAACACTGAAAACAGGCAACCCTACCGTCTTTAATTGCAAATATCTCGACTTCTACTGAAAATAGATACGTATTTTGTTCACTCAAAGCAATGCGGCAAATGATCAAGCTTTCAGAAGATACCAATAACTTCACAGGCCCAAAAAATTGACGAGCGCATGATTCTACCACGTCGTGACACATTGATTGGTAATGTTAGCGGGAGTTCGTGATCCCCAGAGGAGTAAGAGGTGTTATTTAATATCTCACTTAGAAATACATAGTGTGAAGGTGGGTGGAACGAGAAATTACGCCTGTTAAAGACGGTTATTAAAAGCTAAAAAGACGGTTATAAAAAGCTAAAAAGACGGTTATAAAAAGCTAAAAAGACGGTTATAAAAAGCTAAAAAGCATAACAATATGAATGACCCGTCACACCCACTTCCCACGCAGATCACGCAGCGGCAGATATGTACCTCTAAAAACAAAGAAATAAAGATATAGAATAAGCATAGATGTTTATTGCTATTTAGAATATGTACCTATATTACTCCAAAGGTCTTGTAATTAAATTCCTGCATGTGGTTGAATGATACATCTGATGAGATTGATACATTTTGCCAGCTTTACTTCCCTTTTCATATTGAATTTTAATTAGATTAATGTATAATTTAAATTATTATGCATACCTGCATGTGTTTTTACGGCCCTGTACAGCCATGGAAAATTTCCCTCTTGGATAATAAAGAATCATCTTATTTTATCTTATTTTGAAGTGGGCGCTGGCTATAGAAAGGCTGACAAGTACTTGTTGAAAACGTATCTCCAGATACAGTAAAGTCGAAGGAATTTTCCTATTCCCCAAAGTTAAAAACAAAGAGTCAATCGACAACAAGCTTAAAACAAAGACATACATTATTATAAATGTAACCTACCCCCCCCCCCCCCCCACACACACACACTTAAAACAAAACAAAACAAAACAACTAACAACTGGAACAGCAAAACTTTTCGACACGCCCTCCATTATTACTTCCAACCAAGTGTAATAATAATAATAATAATAATAATAATAATAATAATAATAATAATAATAATAATAATAAAAAAAAAATAATGATAATAATGATAATAATAATAATAATATAATTTAATATTATAGGATTTTTATAGCGCAAATTCCCTCTCAACAGCAAGTTTTTCCCCCTTAACAATCTGTATTATTACCCCGGCAGACCGTGCATCATCCTGAAACAATCTCAGCTTGGTTGGAAGCACGCAGTGTAAGCTTCCATTTTACAGACGCTAAAACAATAAGATAAGATAAGATACGATAAGGTAAGATAATACTTTATTATTCCAGAGGGAAATTTTTCTTGGCTGTACAGGACCGTAAAAACACATGCAGGTATACAGAAACAATTTAAATTATACATTATTCTCATTAAAATTCAATATGAAAAGAGAAGTAACGCTGGCAAAATGTACGTATCACATCAGATGCATCATTTAACCACATGCAGGAATTTAATTATAAGACCTTTGGAGCTATATATAGATACATACTCTAAAAAGCAACACACATCTATGCTCATTCTGAAAAAGCCTTATGCTAGATGGTAAAAAACTTCTTTTATATAACATACTGTCTATATCTTGCGCTATCTATGACTCGGTCCCCATTCACAAATGTACCCACAGGCAGTCCCTCAGAGAGCAAGGGCTTCTCCCTGAACAACCTGCTTCTTTATCAGGCTTTACAGAATGAATTGGACGCTTTTAAACACAAGGGGGCTATCCTGATAAAAGCTGTTTTGAGATAATCGAAGTTAAAGTTTTTGGATCCTTATTCAGTCTCTTTAAAAGACAAGGATAGTTTTCTCTCTAATCAAACACATATACACACCAATGAAACCAAACTTCTCCTATAGGTAGGGCAATGCCCACTTTTGGTGTACGTCAAGATTTTTGGAAACCCTCGAAATATGAGTTAGCCCGCTTGTCCTTAAAAGCGACCATTTGTACTTCGAACCAACGTCAACACAGAAAAGCATTCACGCAAGTTCAAAACAAATACACCCACTCTGTATGATATAAGCCACATCATAAAATGGGTTAAACATTTATTCTAAGCAAACATACCTCTTAAATAGGTCAAAGTACATAAAATTGTAAACGGCCAACTCCCCTTAAGGTGCACCGAATATGATTCTTTTGTCAAATAAATAATGTAAAATGTCTTGAAAACAGCTTTGTGGTTTTACTAGTGCAGTTTTCATTATAAATACAAACTGGCTATTATATAAGTTTGCTTACGAACACAAAGCAACTACATAAAATACCAATTTAAAAAAATGAATCAAACTTACTTCGGTCTACTACGTCTCGTTGTATCAAAAGAAATTGTTCCCAAACTGTTGAAATTGTCAGGTAATCCCAGTCCCGAAAGTCACCTACCACACACCCTTGCTACTTCCACTTCCCTTCTTGATGACGATCGAAAGAAATCAGGCGTATTTATGCGGAAACTTTCCGACACTCCAACACCCACATAAACCTCAAAGGCACGGGGGGAGGGAGGGAGGGAGGGAGGTGTTGGAACCCCCGGCTTCGCTCCACGCAGCGTCACGTGACTTCAGTACGTCATCGTGTCTTCCCTCCGGGCTGGGCTTGTTGCCGCGGGCGAAACTTCAACACCCGCGCGGGCTGAGGAAAAAAAAAGCCCGCTTGCTTGTTGGACAGTTGTCGCGAGCTCATTGAGGGGAGCGCTGTCCCGCTTTGATCTTCCGAGAAATCTTTGCGCCGACACCAAATGTGAGGCAGCGTGGTGGAATCAGGCTCTCGTCAATTTTTGAGCATGTAAAGTTATTGGTATCATCTTAAAGCTTGTTCACTTTTCTTTTTTTGGATTTCAAAAACATATCCATTTATCTTGAATACAAGTCGAGGTATTTGCAAAAGAAGGAGGTGGGGGTCACCTTTTTTCAGAGGCAAAATTCGTGAGAAAATGGCCGCCAAAGATTATTTATTTCCTTAGCTTAAGAGTCCGTGGTAACTGAAGATTTACATTTTTTATGCCTTTAATCAAAACTTTTTCAGAAAAATCCACTCAGAAATGAGTTCTTTAATGGGCATGAAAGGTGTTGAGCCTAAAAACAAAAAATTTGAAAAAAATTCACAAATCCGTGGAAAAATGCAAGTTTCTTCACTTTGATTATTTTGACGGGAGCCTGATTCCACCACGCTGCCTCACAAATAATTGTGGAGGTAATACCCACGCATAGGTGAAGTATTCCGGATATATACAAATTCGTGACTGCTCGAGAGAACAGCCGAAGGGGGTTAATTAGCCAGTGACGTATTAGATATTTCTCTCACCTACCTGGTCAAAGTCATCTTAGGTACTTGAAAGCCCTACAAAGAGGAGCGACAACTGATCTGGACCATAATGGAATTTCCTGTATTTCGATTTTGAAGAATTCCTCATTTCTGAGTGTTTTCTCATCAGCTCTTTGAGCTTTTTGATAAATATTATAAAATAATAATATTATAATTATAGTGTACACATACCGTCACGATATTGTGGTACTGTGTGCGTTTATAATATCTGTCTATCTATCTATCTATCTATCTATCTATCTATCTATCTATCTATCTATCTATCTATCTATCTATCTATCTATCTATCTATCTATTGCTTGGAATAGGCTTCCAAAAACTATCAGAGAAGCAGAAAGTCTAGAAATTTTAAAGAAGAAACTAAAAGCATTTCTATTTTCATCATATTTCGATTAGACAGAATCCATCCAAGCTGTAGATCGTTGTGAGTTTGTATTTGCATGTGTGCGTATGTACGTATATGTGTATGTGTGTATGTATGTGTGTATGTGTGTGTGGTGCGTGCGTGCGTGAGTATGTGTGGGCACGCCTATCTATCTATCTATCTATCTATCTATCTATCTATCTATCTATCTATCTATCTAATAAAACACCAACCAAATACAAAACCAAGCTATTGTCGTTAAGAAAAGAAATAAGCAAACACAACAACAACAATAAAAGCCTGCTCTAGAAAACAAGTGGACCTGATCCTCAAATCTTATCCATTAACCATCTCTATCCCCCCTCCTCCCCCCATGCCCCACAAAAATACAAAAACCAACCCGAAACAAACCAAACAGTAAATGGGAATCATCATCATCATCATCATCATCATCATCATCATCATCATCATCATCATCATCATCATTATCATCATCATCATCATCATCATCATCATCATCATCATCATCATCTCATCATCAGTGTTTAAAAAGCAGAGTAGGAGGGAGAGTCTTGCTTGATTTACAGACAAAAAGATATATACATATAAAATGTTTAAAATTTGTTTTATTGAGCCGGCACGACGTTTCGCCACGTAGGCTTCCCCAGGAGCAACTGTCATCAACAGCAGCAGCAGCAGCAACAACAACAACAGCAACAACAACAAGGACAACATCAGCAATAACAATAGCAGCAGCAACAACAAGAAGAAGAAGAACAATAGCAACAACAACAACAACAACAACAACAATAACAATAACGAAAACAACAATAACAGTAATGGCAGCAACAGAAGCATTCATAAAAAAGCAACCCTCCCCCTCACTCAGAAATACAGTCTAAGTTCAGAATTTTTGAAAAACCATAATTAGAAGTCATTGATGATTATCAATAATTATTTCTTTTCACTAAAACGTTACAATACTCGATGGGATTGGTGCGTCCATTCTAAAATGTTTTTGGTACAGCTTTGGGTTAATTTATTATTCTCATACCCCTCTCTATTTCTTCCCCGCCCCTTCTCTCTCTCTCCCCCTCTCTCTCATTCTTCTCCCCCCTCTCTCTCACTCCTCTCTCTCTCTCTCTCTCTCTCTCTCTCTCTCTCTTTCTCTCTGTCACTCTTTCTCCCCTATCTCTTTCTCCCCCTCTCTCTTTCTCCCCCCACCCCACCTCTCTCTCTGTCTCTCTGTCTCTCTGTCTCTCTGTCTCTCTGTCTCTCTCTGTCTCTCTCCCCCATCTCTCTCTCCCCCCTCTCTCTCTGTCTCTCTCTCTCCTATACACCCGTATTGTCCGTCTCTCTGGCTACCCCCCCCCCCGTCATGTGTCCACATCCCGCTCCTTATATACAATATATTATTTTAAAAACAACCTTTAAACGTTTTTTAAAATTCATTTTTAGGAAGGTGATATAATATTCACTTTATTCGTTAGTACGTTCCCAGCTCATTCGTGTCTCTAATAGTTCTGAAACAGACATCTGTACTTCGCTTGTCTGCCTAACTCTGTCTGTGTGTCTTTCTGTTTACCCCTGTCAACCCCACGGCACCCCCGTTCCCCACAAACACACACAGTGCCATTCAGAGCGCCCCATCTCAAAACCATCATACAGCCCTCCCCCTTTTTTCATCCTGACCAATATATTTACTTATGATATATAAATATATACATATATAAATATATATAAATATATATATATGTATAATAATAATAATAATAATAATAATAATAATAATAATAATAATAATAATAATAATAATAATAATAATAATAATTGCATTTATATAGCGCATATCCATGCTCAAGAGCATGCTCTATGCGCTTTACAACCATTTATGTATATATTATTTATATGTATTATTTTATATATTACATTATATATTATATATATATATATATGTATATACATTATATATGTATACATATAATATATTGTTAATCAGTTTTATTCTACAAGAGCCGAAATATTTTTTGGGGGAAAATCAGGGAAAATTTTTCATCCTGACCAATATATATACTTATGATATATAAATATATACATATATAAATATATATATGTATAATAATGATAATAATAATAATTGCATTTATATAGCGCATATCCATGCTCAAGAGCATGCTCTATGCGCTTTACAGCCATTTATGTATATATTATTTATATGTATTATTTTATATATTACATTATATATTATATATATATGTATATACATTATATATGTATACATATAATATATTGTCAATCAGTTTTATTCTACAAGAGCCGAAATATTTTTGGGGGGAAAATCTGAGAAAATTAAATTGAAGGAGAGCGCCAAAGTGAGAACCATGAATTGGGCACTATTGTTGATTTTTCAATTTAA
>NW_004797962.1:251865-254810 GCF_000002075.1 Aplysia californica
TCAGTTTCTTTAAAAGACAAAGAGTATTTTCTTTATAACCAAACAGATATACACACCAATGACACCAAACTTCTCCTACAGATAGGTCAATGCTGCCCGTTTTTTGGGGTAGGTCAAGATTTCTAGAAACCCCCGAAATCGGGGTTAGCCCGCTTGTCCATAAAAGCGACAATTTATCTGTCTTTGCTATACATAAAAAGGCACACACACACACACGGATCATAGTCACACAAAGAAGATCATTCTATATTATACGATTAGTCTTAGATATGTTTCTCTTTAATCTAACAAAAGAGAGGAAAATCAGTTTTACACACCTAGCGTAGTGGTTAGGTTACCGGACTCGTAATCGTGAGATTGCAGGTTCAGGGGTATGAGCCTCATCTCGGTCCGACGTTGTGTCTTTGGGATAGGCACTTAACACGAATTTCCCATAATTTGGCTGGGTCCTTTCGGAGATGGACGTTAAAATCGGAGGTCCCGCCTCTTAAATAACCTAACAGTGTTGACAGAGACGTTAAACACTTACCATTTCACCATTTTTTCCACTGTTTTATACTTCTCTATCCATGAAGCAGGCTGAAGGATTTGATTGCGTCTAGCAGATCTAGGCTATGCTTGATGGAGAGGGAAATCATTATCACACTTACATGTATTATTGATTATTATTTATACTTATAAACACTGGAATAGATGGTGTCAACATCTTGCTTAAAATTTTATTTTTCCAGCTGTCTTGATGATAATGTTTGATTAATTCTAAATTCCAATAATCTTAACTCTTTAATTCAGGATTGTCACTCACGTGGCATTTTAGGGGCACAGATTTCGTCTCCTCAAGACCTGGTCCTGTGCAACATTTGGTCGCTTTTAAGCACAAGGAGGCTATCTCTAAAAATTCTGCTTTGAGTAAAACAAAGGTAAAGTTTTGGAACCCTTGTTCAGTTTCTTTAAAAGACAAAAAGTATTTTCTTTATAACCAAACAGATATACACACCAATGACACCAAACTTCTCCTACAGATAGGTCAATGCTGCCTGTTTTTTGGGGTAGGTCAAGATTTCTAGAAACCCCCGAAATCGGGGTTAGCCCGCTTGTCCATAAAAGCGACAATTTATCTGTCTTTGCTATACATAAAAAGGCACACACACACACACGGATCATAGTCACACAAAGAAGATCATTCTATATTATACGATTAGTCTTAGATATGTTTCTCTTTAATCTAACAAAAGAGAGGAAAATCAGTTTTACACACCTAGCGTTGTGGTTAGGTTACCGGACTCGTAATCGTGAGATTGCAGGTTCAGGGGTATGAGCCTCATCTCGGTCCGACGTTGTGTCCTTGGGAAAGGCACTTAACACGAATTTCCCATAATTTGGCTGGGTCCTTTCGGAGATGGACGTTAAAATCGGACGTCTCGCCTCTTAAATAACCTAACAGTGTTGACAGAGACGTTAAACACATACCATTTCACCATTTTTTCCACTGTTTTACACATCTCTGTCTATGAAGCAGGTTGAAGGATTTGATTGCATCTAACAGATCTAGGCTATGCTTGATGGAGAGAGAAATTATTATCACACTTACATGTATTATTGATTAATATCTATACAGATAAACATTGGAATAGAGGGTGTCAACATCTTGCTTAAAACTGTATTTTTCCAGCTGTCTTGATGATATAATGTTTGATTAATTCTAAATTCTAATATTCTTAACTCTTTAATTCAGGATTGTCACTCAAGTGTCGTTTTGGGTGCACAGATTTCGTCTTCCCCAAGACCTGGTCCTGTGCAACGTTTATGCCCATTGTAATGCTGTGATTCTCTGTCCAATTGTGAATAGTTTGAGTGCTAACACTACACAAACAACTCCATCAATATTCGACTGAATGATAGTCGTTTTAAAGCAACACCCTCAAAGTAGCTGCACCAAATTGTGGAATCCCTTGCGAACTGAAAGAGTTAATTTAATATTCTCATAATATGATATCATTATAAATGAAATCAGCTTACGAGATGTTTCTTACCTCCGTGTCTTGCACGTTTTCTAGGACAAGCGCAAAGGTTGTCACCTAACACCCAGGACATTATGACAGCAACATCTTTGAATTTTTAGATATTTTTTACGTCTATCAATTTCATTCCTTCACAATTGTGCCTTCTGGCTAAAAACGACACAAGAAAGAAAGTGGAGAATTTATGAAATGACTGTTTTTTTAAATAAATTTCCGTTCAGGTGTCTTATAGCTAGACGCTTAAGCTTCACCAGCACGGAGAGAAAAAAATGTGGCGCATTTCAGTTCCAGGGCCACGGAAATGGGAGGACACACACACAGAAAAATGGAAAGACTTAGAATATTATCAAGACGCCAGCTCAGGACAGAGAGACGTGGAAAGTGTTTGTTCCTGATCTAGGGTGAGAAAGGCAGTGGGGATGATGATGATGATGATGATGATGATGATGTTGTTAATGATGATGATGATGATGATGATGATGATGATGATGATGATGATGATGATGATGATGATGATGAAATACAAACATCTGATAAAATGTGACCAACCCTATTCAAGTCTCAAGTACATTATTTTCTACTTTAAAACATGATGATGATGATGATGATGATGATGATGATGATATCTTTTTCAGTGTTATCCTTAAGTACACCATAGGTTTGGATAACCACAGACTAGGAGTACCTGCATGACGAGTTGATTGCGTTTTTCCCCCCACATAACGTATGCCTGCGAGTACATGCACATATGTGTGTGTGTGTGTGTGTGTTTGTCTGTCTGTGTGTGTGTGTGTGTGTGTGCGTGTGTGCGCGTGCGTGCGTGCGTGTGCGTCGGCGATTTATGTGTGTGCGCGTGCGTGCGTGAGTATGTGCGAGTGTGTGCGATTTGTGTGTTTGTGTGCGTGTGCGTGTGCGTGCGTGTGC
>NW_004797962.1:255893-258208 GCF_000002075.1 Aplysia californica
TCTCTCTCTCTCTCTCCCTCCGTCCCCAAAATTGCCACGAAAGAAGGAGAGAAAAGCGTGTGGCGTGCGCCCGTCAATCAGTGTGGTTGCCAGTTGACAAAGGTATGCAATGACTTGCAAAACAGTAGTGACAAATGATCTCTTTGGGTATGCAATCGAACCTGCTCTAACGGCCACGTGTATAAGACAATCACTTGTACAGAAGGTCCCTTAATAATAATAATATTAAATGACATTTATATAGCGCTCAACCCCGATTAAAGTAAACAGGCTCTGATCGCTTTATAATACTGTACAACGTAGAGCAGTAACATAAAACGTTGTGTTCTGACTAAAAGAAAATCACTCCAAATATTCATCTTATTAATTTAAAAACAGAAACGACATTAGCTGACATTTGAATGAATTTTTTAAAAAATCACTTCTCATTTTCCCTCTTGAGTTTTTCTTTTTTGTATTATAATGACATTGTGTAAGACATCTACCAGTAGGGGGCTGTCGTGGCCAAGAGGTTAAGGTGTTGGCCTCTCATTCAAAGGTCCCGGGTTCGAATCTGGGTAGCTATCGAACCATTTTCTTCTCTAAAATGGTCTCTTTTCACCTCTTTTCCTGCTCTCTAGCAATGTTCGGTCGTCTGCTTTAGTCTCCCTTTTCTGTCCCCGCCCCTTCACCTTCTTTGTTCCATCCTCTGGCCTCCTGACTCTTTCTGCAGCCTTTCTACTGCTACTCCTTTCTACTGCTACTCCTTTCTACTGCTACTCCTTGGTTCCTTTTTACTGCTGTCTTTCAGCCACACCCCTGATCTTGTGGTAGGAAAGATCTACACCTAGCCTTTTCGGACAAGGGTAAAAAATGTCGGAGGTCCCTTGTGCAAGTTGCGAACATTAAGCATCCCTTGGTGGTCCAAAATCGACAAGGGTAGGCTTCAGCCGCCACCCGGGCAAAACTCAAAATTCGCTACCAACTGAAAACGTTTAAGTTAATTAATGTGTACTAAGTCTCATACCCTTTTTTATTCCCTGAAGTCTACAATGATGATGATGATGATGATGATGATGATGATGATGATGATGATTATGATGATGATATATTTCCATTCTCTCTCCTTTCCTCACAAAAAGAGAGTGTCAACTTAAGTTCCTGTCTAATCATCCTATGCTTGGCATAATTAAAGTTTGTCTACGACATGCTTTTCTCACTGTTTTCAATACACCATAATATCTTTCTTTTGACTGCAATTTTAATCGATGTCCAGAATTTTCCGTACGGTCTTTCCAGTTGCATTCCACCCACCATTGCTGTATTTGTTACAGTCCGTTACATAGTTTCGAAAATAAATTGCCACTTTTTGTGGTAAGTGTTTTACGGCGATCACAACTGCATAAAGTCATGTGAGCGCGCGGGACACGCCAAACATTTTCAGTCGATAGGAAATGTTTTATTTTACCCGGGTGGCGGCCAAAGCCTACTCTTATTGATTTTAGACCACCAAGTCATCTTTAAAGTGCGCAACTTACACATGGGACCTCCGAGATTTTTCGCCCTTATTCGAGAAAGCTAGGTGTAGATCTTTCCAACCGTAAGATCAGGGTCATGGGTGAAAGACAGCAAAGTAAGAAGGAGCCAAGGAGAAGCAGTAGAAAGGCTGTAGAAAAAGTCAGGAGCCCAAATTGCCACTTTTGACTGCTGAGTCAAGGATGCAAAACTCATGAAATACGACAGAGCCAATCGACAAATTCATATGAATCTGTTTACTTTAACTTTCTTAAATTAAACCACGCTCGAACGAAACCCTTTGGAAATACAAAGTGCATTCTTTCTTAGACTATTCTAAGCAACAGAAGAAGTTAAACGAGAGTCGCAGGAATTACCAGTTTTATCAGCTGAATTCAGGTGAGAACAAAACTGATCGTAAATTATGGTTTGAATTAACCAACGAACACCCACACATAATATTTCACGGATTAAGTCGAGGAACGTACGTTACATTTTTAGCAACTCTGTGACATCAAAATAAATTAAGTGACTGAAGCAGGGTGCTGATCAGGTAATGAATAATGAAAAATCCTTACCCTGTGACACTACCTTCAGAAAAAAATTTCTTATAATCCATGTAAACTACGGTTCATTTTCTTATTCTACACGTTATGAACAGGGAAAAATGATTTGGGTTTAACCTATTTCGACGGGAATGAAATGGGATTATATCTTAGTGAGAGCTACATGGAACAGGTGATGAGAATGATGCCAGTGACCTTAAGTACACTTTCACGGGGGTGAGTCGGTAGAACGTGAGGAGGAGGGGGGGGGGGGGG
>NW_004797962.1:259788-262859 GCF_000002075.1 Aplysia californica
CCGTAGGTAGGTAGGTAGGTAGGTAGGTAGGTAGGTAGGTAGGTAGGTAGGTAGGTAGGTAGGTAGGTAGGTAGGTAGGTAGGTAGGTAGGTAGGTAGACAGGCAGGTAGAATAGTTTTGAACTTGAAGGTATCATGAGGTGGTGTGGTATGTAGACAGTTGCGTCCTCCCCCCCCCCATTCGTCAGCCTTTTCCGAGCTCAGGACAACAAGAAGAACCGATTCTCCACTTGACCAAGCCTTCCATTCCTTTATGGCGGGTTTATATTATGTTTCGCACTCCCATGAACGTTTGGCAATCCAAACAGACTGTTTCAGAGCGGCGCGTCGTTAAATCGCCTCTTCCTGTGGTCCGTCCTCTTCTTAATTTGACCCTATCAAGTTATTGTCCTCCTCTCCACTCTCACATCCGTGGCCCCACAGTTTTATGTTTCCCTCTCAGCGAGCCCATCGAGAGAGCGAGATGTTGACTCGCCCGTCCTTTTCGCTGCAGCTGCTTGCTCGCAGTTACCCCCCTAGCTAGGAGTAGTTACCGCCTGAGAGGCATAGAAAAAGCGACGACTTGGAGGGTTGGCGAAGCAAACAAATTGAAATGAAGAAGAGCCGGCAGTCCTTTCAAGCTGAGCGGCTTAACGAAATCCCCGTCATCCCTAGTAAATAATTCCTACTTCAGTTCTAACTTCAATCGCGGGAACTTTTCCTTGTGGATCGGTTCTGTCCTCGGGATTAGTAGGCGGTTCGAATTCACTGTAAAACTTCCAATTGAAAAAGGTCCAAGTAAATCCAGAAGTCTGTCTGGTTTGCTTAAGGTTGTTTGAAGTTTCAGGCAGGGATTGGTGAGTCTCTTGGCTCGACCTGTGAGATGACCAGGCACCTCATGCGATAACAATGAATTAGAACCCGTCTGTGCCACGTAATCTGTTTGAACAGTAGGGGCTGAGGGTCTCAGAGACGTAGGAGTAGTCTAGGAGAGAACTATGACAAAATTCTAATGCCACGAAACTTACTGTCCTCATCTGCTCAGTTCGAAGGATTTCGAACAGGGTTTCGATCTGCCCCCCCACCCCCCCCCCCCCCCTCGACTTGCTACGCAGAGAGTATCAGCAGTCTGTTGCATTGATACATACATACGTGTCTCGTATGGATAGAATGCAAAGTTGGCGCTCATATGACCTTATGAAGTTGCGAACGTCGGAAAACATTACTAAAGTAGCGAAAGCAAAGGAACAAAAAATCGCTTTTCATGGTGAGAAACTAACTGCTAAACAAATAGAGGTAAAAGTATAACTAAGATGAACAAATGAAAGAATTTGATTATTCCAATAACTTACGAAAATCTCAAAGGTATGGGTTACTTTACAAAGAAAACATGAGAAAAAATGCACACGTTTGAAATGAACTGACAAAAGAAAAAATGCGATGAGGTTGATGGATTGTGTAAAGGCAAGAAAAAGTAGGTCTACCCCCCACCCCCCACCAAAGAAAAAGCAACCAAAAAAGCAAGCAAACAAACAAACAAACAAACAAACAAACAAACAAACAAAACCCTCAACAATAAAACGGCATTGCGATATCATCTCGACTCCTAATGTAGCGTCAACACAGTAGAAATGCAGGTTAACTTGACACATGGTTTCCGGCGCATGGTAAACTGAGGTATATTTATATGTCAAAATGTCTCCCTTTCCTGCAACCAATTACCCAAAGCCAAAGCATACCTGGATGCAGGTTTCAAAGAGATCAATTGGTGTATCAAGAGGACTTTTTCTTCCCTTCCTGAGTGTTCGCAAATGTCAAGACAGCGAGTTATTTTCCTATTTCATCACACTGTAGGTGGTCGTGGCTGCTATGTCGTGGCTATGTCGTGGAGGCTGGTTATATGTGAGGCATCGTGGTGAAATCAGGCGCTCGTCCGATTACTGAAATGCAAGAAAACAGCTTTTTTCTGCCGGTTTGGGGCAATTGTTATTTTTTGGTTCAACATCTTTTATGTCCATTTAAAAACACATTTCTGTATGAATTTCACTGAAACACTTTGATGAAAGGCACAAAATTGAAAATTTTTAGTTTCCATGGACTCTCAAACAATGGAAGTTACCATACTTTGGCAGCCAATTTATCGCAAATGTACTTCTGAAACCAGGCGACCTCTACCTTCTTTAATCGCCAATATCACGATTTCGATTAAAGATACGTGGGTACATTTTTCACACAGATCAAGAGAATAGAATAAACTTTAAGATGATGCCAATAATTTCACTCGTCCAAAAATTGACGTGCGCCTGAGTCCACCATGTCATGACGCATTTGTGTCACGACTCGGTGGAATCAGGCTCTCGTCAATTTATTTTGGGGCATGTAGAGTTATTGGGATAATCTTAGAGAATGTTCTTTTGTGTTGCTTTGGATGAAAAAACATTCTTGAATACAAGTTGAGATATTTGCGAATGAGGGAGGTGGGGGTCACCTGGTTTCAGAGATAAAATCAAATGACCACCAAAGTTTAGTCACTTACATAGCTTTAGAGTCCTTGAAAACTAAACCTTTACAGTTTTTGTTCCTTTTCATCAACGTTTTTTCGGTAAAATTCATACAGGAATTTGCTTTTAAATGAACATAAAAGATGTTTAGCCAAAAAATCCCCCAAAAACCCAACAATAATTCGACAAAATTCGCCAAACCAGCAGAAAAATGCCGGTATCTTTGGTAAATATATCATTATTTTGACGAGCACCTAATTTCACCACGATGCCTCACATCTTTATTTCTCTTCAAAGGTGGATGGATACGCAGGTGGGACTTCCAATCGAAGACTTCACCTCAGCAGATTGCACTGGACTATGGTGTTGCCGTAATATTAGAGAATAGCTGGTTAATTACAATGATTGTTCACGTTTACAACCAACATTTAACACATTGGACATACATTTATCAAGAAGGAAGCAGATTCCCATGTGTAAAGCATTTTTGTCGAGTAGCTCTATTTGTCTGCTCGGAACATATTATATAAAAAAGGCAGAGATTGTTTGAAAGGTTGGGAGAGAGAGAGGGAGAGAGAGAGAGAGAGGGGGG
>NW_004797962.1:263841-271393 GCF_000002075.1 Aplysia californica
GAGAGAATAAATATATCAAAGAGATAAAGAGAGAGAGAAAGAGAGAGAGAGAGAGAGAGAGAGAGAGAGGGAGAGAGAAAGAGAGAGAGAGAGAGAGAGAGAGAGAGAGAGAGAGAGAACTGATCGATCGTGAGAGCAGCATGAGTCGGAATCTGTATGTTATTCCTGGTTGTTTGGACACTTTTACATGTTGACCCTTTACCTTGTCAAATGAAACACCGATTCCACTTGGGTGTAGCTCCTAACCTTGGAAAAAGTGAGCCTCTATACCGACCGAAAACATTTTCTTCTCTAAAATTGTGTCTTTTCACCTCCTTTCCTGCTCTCTAACAATGTTCTGTCGTCTGATTTCGTCTCCGCTTTCCTCCCCTACCCCCTCACCTACTTTGTCCCCACCCCCCAACCTCTGGGCTCCTGACTCTTTCTGCAGCCTTTCTACTGCTTCTCTTTGGCTCCTTCTTACTGCTGTCTTTCAGCCACACCCCAGATATTCTGGTAGGAAAGATCTACCCTTAGCCTTCTCAGACAAGGGCGAACGATGTCGGAGGTCCCGTGTGCAAGTTATGCAAGTTAAAGATCCCTTGGTGGTTCAAAATCGATAAGAGTTGGCTTCGGCCGCCACCAGGGCAAAATTCCAAATTTCCTACCAACTGGAAATGTTTAGTGTGTCCTGCGCGCTCATATGACCTTATGCAGTTGCGAGAGCCGTAAAACACTTACAATTTTTTTTCAAAAACCACACTCAAAGATACCACGTAATACCACTTGCCCATTGCGGATGGGATTGGGTCTGGTCGATTGCCCGACTCGTCGCCTGTAATCAAACGCGTTTGTTTTTTGAGGCGACGAGTCGGGCGCGATCTGCTTGAGCCACGATAGCCGCTTTGCGCCCTCAACCTGGCTAGCAAACCGTTCCGACCCGACCTGACCCGATCCCCCAATGGGCACCCCGTGTAATGGACAATTCCCGTCTTGTGGGTGGTTGGCGGGTGCTCTGGTGTGGTTTGCTCCTTCTTTCCTATCAAACATCTATCGTCCTCATCTCCCCTTCTTCTTTTTATGTTTGTTACTCTCTTGTAACACCTCTTATCTTCTGGCGCTCATATGACCTTATGCTGTTGCGAGTGCCGTAAAATCTCTACTAAAACTTTTTAAAATCCCGTCTTCTATGGTAAAGCATCCTAATATTTAAAAATTTTATTCAGTGCTGAAAATTACTGTATTCACAGCAGACTGATCGCGGTGCTATGATACATGAGTTTTATGCAGTGAAGTAGATGTAACAGTTTCACATGATATCATCTCTTTGCACATGAAATTTGGGTAGAAGAGAGAAATGACACCCCCCCCCCACCAAACCGAGGAGAAAAAAAGGGAAAAACTCTCCAACAATTAAAAAAAACAACAACGCCCAAAACAAACCCCCCCCCCCCCTTCAAAAGAAAATAAAACAAAAAATAAAACGAGATGAAATAAACCGAAAACATCACACACATATAAAAAAGAAACCCTCTGTGAAAAGCAAGTATTCGTGAAAGCTGAGCTTAATGATCGTCTTTGCTTTGCTAAGAGCTTAAACAATTTCTGATTCTTCTCCCAGGGGCCCCGAGGGCAAGCTGTCACGCCAACTACTTCTGGGAGACTTCTCATGTTGTTACTACTTGGCCGCCCGGACAGTGAGAGCTGGTGAGTCCAGGGACGGCTTACTGGTGCCATTGCCACGGAGAGAATCTGGCGACCAATGCCAAGTTATTTGTTTGTTTGTTTGTTTTTGTAAGGGATTTACGGCGCTCGCAACTGCTTAAGGTCATATGAACGCGCAGGAGACACTTAACATTTTCAGTTGGAAATAAATTTGTATTTTGCCTGAGTGACGGCTGAAGTCTACTCTTATCGATTTTTGACCACCAAGTGATCGTTAACGTGCGCAACCTGCACCCAGGACCTAATAGATTTTAGCTCTTATCCAAGAAGGCTAGGTGTAGATCTTACCTACCATAAGATCAGGGGTGTGGCTGAAAGACGGCAGTAAGAAGAAGCCAAGGTGTAGCCGTAGAAAAGCTGCAGAAAGAGTCAGGAGCCCAGAGGAGGGGCCAAAGGAGATGAGGGGGTGGGGGGGGGGGGGGGGGGGGGCAGAGAGCAAAGACGAAAGCAGACGACAGAACATTGTTAGAGAGCAGGAAAGGAGAACATTTTAGAGAAGACAATTTTCCGTCACTATCCGGATTCGAACCTGAGAGCTATTGAATGAGACAGGGCTATTGAATGGGCAATGCTGCACCATGTTTAACAGACACAAAAATGGTATAGGATCATCACTGTAAGGCTATTTAAGAGGCAAGACTTAAGAGTTTTTAACGTCAATCTGCGAAAGGCCCGAGCCAAGTGGGAAATTTGCGTTAAGTGCCTTTCCCAAGCACACAGCCTCGGACCGAGCTGAGGCTCGAACCCCCGAACCCGCGATCTCACGATTACGAGTCTGATAGCCTAACCACTAGGCCACCGACGCCACCCGAATAAACACAGAAAACTTCCAGGAATAGTTTGCTTCAACCCTTATTCTCGGGTCGGGGCAAAAGAAAGACAATCTAATGGCCCAGTTACACGTAACGATAAATGGAATCAGATTTGTCCTAAGCGAGAACTGTCCATTTTATTGAGCTGTGAAGTCTGTATAGACGTTCCAATCTATCGTCCAGTTTTCTTTTGACAGGGAGATTCCTAGTCATTGACTTGACTTCAGATCCTTCACAAATATCTATAATTATCTTAAACATCTATATGTAACATTTATATATCATAACCATTTTTGTACGTTATACATTATCGGGCACTCTCATACGCACATTTTTCTACCAATCAGATGGCGTCAATATCATAGAAATGGGCAAGGGACAAAAAACCCCCCCCAAAAAACTGCTGATGTGCAACGCACGGGTGACCTTGATTCACAACTTTACTATTGACGATCAACTAAATAATAAACTTGCTAAAATGTACATAAAAACGCATCGAATCAGGTTTCACGCGGGCAACTCTGCTTATTTTGAGACCCTGATTCTGAATAAGAAAACAGTTTTTACCAGCGATAATTATTTATACAATTTTGCGCCGTAAGTTTAATCCTGCGCGGCGGCAAATTTCAAAGTGAATCTACATCAGAGCGCGTCTCCCTCAAATCTGACCGTGATCGCACGGAAAATATCAAGCAGCGCTTGATTTCTCCTTCGAGTCTCCAAACCATCGTTCAATCCTCCAAACTTTGAACAATTTTGTAGTTACACCTGACGATTTGTCTCATGATCGATAGATCGTCCAGTTTTAGTACAATTGATCGTTGCGTGTAACCGGCGCAATTAATATATACAATCAATCATTGGTTACGTCGATGTCACCTGGCACACAATCTGACATTAACAGAGGCAACTTCGCAAACACGTCGTGGTCGTTGTGGCCTTGTTTTAAGGCAGGGACATCGTGTGTTGTTCAAGGACAAACTCTTTGACCACTCACGCAAACTCCTTCGTGGCCTCTTTATCCTACTAAATAATGCTCATTGACATTACATCAGTGGAATGCCGGTCTCGAAGGAGCTATGAATTATATATGAGGAATCGTGGTAAAATCAGGCGCTCGTCAAAATAATGAAATCAAAGAAATCGGCATTTTTTTGGGCCGATGAGCATTTTTTTCTAAATTTCTTTTTTTGTATCAACGCCTATTATATGCATTTAACAACACAATTTTGTGTGGATTTTACTGAAAAACGTTGATTACAGGTACAAAAATATACATTTTCAGTTTCCAAGGACTCACAGGCTATGAAAGTTACCAAACTTTTGCGTCTATTTTCTCTCTAATTTTACCTCTGAAACCAAGCGACCTTTACCTCCTTCAAACGCAAATATTTTGACTTCTATATTACATATGTGAATATTTTTTTCACCAAAAGGAAGGCAAATGAACAGGCTGTAAGATGATACCAATAGCCCCGTATGCCCCAAAATTGACGAGCGCCCCATTCCACCACGTCGTGCTGCTTTGACCACAGTTTCTTTAGTTTCGAGTAGTGATTATTCTCGATTCTTTTTTCCCCCGGGGAATCTTGGGCCTCTTCAAATTTCTTAAAAACATTTGTGACTGTTTTACACGCCAGAAGACTCAATTTAGACACGCTTTAACAGGTGGTTGGCGAATAGGGTTTGCTCTGATGGGATTTGCTCCTTCTTTCTTATAAAAAATTCATCGTCATGATCTCTCCTACTTCTTTTTGCGTTTGTTATTCTCTTGTAACTCCTCTAATCTTCGGCACTTATAGACTTTGTTGTGTTGCAAGTTCTGTAAAACTCAAACTAAAAACTAAAACGTCATTCGTTACAGCGGGGTGCTTCCACCCAGAATGCCCCCGCATACCCAAGTCGAGTACAGCAGAGTTTATTTTCTAGTTTAAAGACGGATACACTCGATAGAAAAAAATACTTCCTCTGGCAGGAATCAAACCCACTTCTTTTGCTTGCACTAGCGATGAGCCTTGCTGTTCTTTCACAGACGCCAGCATTTCGAGTCTAGATCACCCTTTTTTTTGGTAAGTGTTTTACGGCGCTCGCAACTGCATAAGGTCATATAAGCGCGCGGGACTCATTAAGCATTTTCAGTTGGTAGGAAATTTAGAATTTTGTTCGGGTGGCGGCCGAAGCCTACTCTTTTTGATTTTGGAGCACCAAGTGATCTTTAGCGTGTGCAACTTGCACACAGGACCTCCGAGATTTCTCGCCCGTATCCGAGAAGGCCAGGTGTTAGAGCGTATCTACTGTAAGATTAGGAGTGTGGCTGAAAGACAGCAATCAGAAGGAGCCAAGGAGTAGCAGCAGAAAGGCTGCAGAAAAAGTCAGGAGCCCAGAGGAGGGGGCAAATGGGGTGAGGGGGGGGGGGTAGAAAATGGAGACGAAAGGCGACGACAGAACATTGTAAGAAAGCAGGAGAGGAGGGAAAAGGAGAACAATTTTTAGAGGAAAGTTTTCTGTCGCTATCCGGATTCGAAACCGGGACCAATTAAATGAGAGGCAAACACCTTAACCTTTAGACCACGAGAGCCCCCGTCAAGATCACCAAGGCAAGAGTAGAGTGCCAAGCGTGGACACAGGGCACATGATGATTTCGGGGTTTTTGTCAACCTGAGCAAATCCTCGATCTCACCAGCCTTAGAAACAAACTGTCACAGCAGCAACTTATCAGCTCGTCTGGCTAAATGTTTGCTGTAGACGATGTTGTAAGCCCTAGTGCTAATAAGCACAAGGTTTTGGACAGTGGCAGCTGTTTGGTATAACTGTTATAGTGGAATGCATTCATAATGTCATATTATATGGAAGCTTTTTGCGAAAGTGCTTACATTATGGTTTATTTTGGCCACCATTTTACATTGGGGCTTGTTTGTATTTCGTACTTATTTGAACCCATGTGTTCTGCTTGCCCCCCCCCCCAACCACACACACACACTCAATAACCTCCTGATTTCAGTTATCAAGTCTTTCGGCAAAAATATTTTTCAGTGAGTGAGGTAGAATCTGTTCTTATGCTCCACGTAGCGCTTTGCCAGGCTAAAGATACAGTGGCACAAATACATGTAATTATCGTCGGAGCTCTCTTCAAGAGGTAACATTTTTCAAGAGAACAACATGTCTGTTTCTTTCTATATTAATTTCCCCTCTTGATCTAAAAATGAATTTTCTGAATAACATGTTATTACGTGGGTCGTCAGTACCTGTTACTTTTTGTTCAAGGCTGAAAAAAGTACTAAACAACGCACTTTGAGTTTTGTAGGGTTAAGCTACATTGACTTGAAAGCTTTGTATACTCGTAGCTAGAAGTACAACATTTGATCAGTGATTTTATACAGTTCCAAAAGTATTGATGTTAGGGATCAACATGTACTGTTCTGAGGGCCTCAGTAGGGCTTTTGGCCTCTTGCCCCCCCCCCCAGGCACAAAACACCTGAAATTGTTCTACTGTAGTAACGTAATTTTGGGTTAGTACCGTTAAACAGCGCGTCGACGTTATACAAAACATAGAATATGAGAAAAATAGAATCTGACAACGCGTAACCAGCATGAAATCAAGGACATCAGCATGAAAAGGCTTTTAAACACCACTTGGTAGGTTATTGAACTCCAGCTTTCCATCTTTTTTCTTACTGCCTTTTACTCGAAAGGAAAAACGATAATGAAACAATAAACATTATATTGTAAAATCATGTCTTTCAAAGATACAGATTTTCTTTTAAGTCCATATAAAAATCGCACTCTTTGAGGATAAAAGCAATCTCAATTGCGCCTTTAAAGAAAAATCAAATATCAAAAGATCACATTTTAGCAAGAAGCTTTTAACATTACACATCTTCTTTTGATAGTTGTAAATTATGAACTCCTAAGAACTCCCGTGTATTAAAGTTGAAGGTTAAAACGTCGGAATATGTCAAGTGCTACTTCCATGTA
Organism: Aplysia californica; assembly: GCF_000002075.1. Taxonomy (NCBI): domain Eukaryota; kingdom Metazoa; phylum Mollusca; class Gastropoda; order Aplysiida; family Aplysiidae; genus Aplysia; species Aplysia californica. Next base: position 270,333 of record NW_004797962.1, read on the forward strand.
ATCGTTTTCGCTCAGGGATGACATGGACGCCCTGTCAGCTCCGCTGGTAGTTTGTTGGGCTTTGGGGCGGAAACACAAGGTTCGGGTCCTCATTGGGGGCGTTCTTGGGTTTGGGAGGTCATTGGGGGCGTTCTTGGGTATGGGTGGTTTGGAGATTTTTTGAAGGCTCTCTACCTACTTGACTGGGTCCTGCCCGGATACATGTACTTACTTTACTTTTACTCTTTCATCCTCTGTTGCCGTTAAGCGTTGAGGGGAGATGCAGTTTTCTATGGTAGGCCAGCTCCGCAGCTCTTTCAGTTGTGATGTCATGTTTTCTTAGGGTTTCCTGGACACCCTCGATCCACTTTTTGCGTGGCCTTCCTCTTCCTTTATAGCCTGAGTGCTTGGTGTTGTAGGCTCTCGAGGCTGGCTGGTTATGTGTCGGATACATGTAATTTACTTAAAATGTCCCGCCTCTTACATAAACTTTCTGTGTTGATGAAAGGGGCGTTAACTCATCGAAGTGTAGTCATTCGGCACGGTGTTTTTGGCCATTTTTTAAGAAAAGAAGCATAACTCCGTTCATACTACAATTTTTTCAATACCATTTATTTACAAAAGTAGAAAACTCCCCAAAAGACATGTAATAACATGTGCACTATTAAATATACACATTTGTGTGTCTGATTCGTGTTTCTGAAAACCTTAGAATTTATAATGGCATTGATTACATATCTATTAGTCCGACAGAGCCAAATTGTATAAAAACAAATGCAACAGTTATCAGAACTACTTTGTATTGCTTATGTTCTGCATGCACGTGCATTCAAAGCGAAGGGCCACCAATAATTTCTTAAGGTTCCTTTGTTTATTTCTTTAGAAGTACATTATGTATAGTCCGATCAGAGAAAGATCGCCCACCTAGCCCAGCGCCTGGAACGAGCTTATCTAAAACACACACACACACACACACATACACACACATACACACACATACATACACACACACACACACACACACACACACATATACACATACACACACACACACACACACATACACACATACTGGGAAAACC
>NW_004797962.1:272529-275881 GCF_000002075.1 Aplysia californica
CACACACACACACACACACACACACACACACACACACACACACACACACACGCACACGCACATGCACGCTCGCACACGCACATACACACACGATGCTAATCAATCAGAAATCGAGCAAACAATTTAAAATGTATATTTCGCTGATAAAGCCAAATGAGAATATGAAAGTCTTACTGTGCTGCCTGCAATAGGGTTGCGATAGACACCGCCTCCGTTTGCACAGTCGACGGCGTCCGCTAACAAGTGTCAGTTGCTGGCATTGTCCAAGCTGAAAACAGATTTAAAGAACATTTTTGTTAGTTATAGTACGGGTTTTACGGCATTTGCAACACAATAAGGTCATATAAGTGCCGAAGACACTCTCTCACTATCTCGCTTGCTCACGCTTCGTTCTCTCTTTCTCTCACTTATACGTGCGAGCGCATGCACACACACACACACACAAACACACACACACACACACGCACGCACGCGTGCACGCACACGCACATACACACACGATGCTAATCAATCCGAAATGTAGCAAACAATTATTTAATATTTATATTTCGCTGATAAAGCCAAATGAGAATATGAAAGTCTTACTGTGCTGCCTGCAATAGGGTTGCGATAGACGCCGCCTCCGTTTGCACAGTCGACGGCGTCCGCTGACAAGTGTCAGTTGCTGGCATTGTCCAAGCTGAAAACAGATTTAAAGAACATTTTAGTTAGTTATAGTAGAGGTTTTACGGCACTTGCAACACAATAAGGTCATATAAGTGCCGAAGACACTCTCTCACTCTCTCGCTTTCTCACGCTTCGTTCTCTCTTTCTCTCACTTATGCGTGCGAGCGCAGGCACACACACACACACACACACACACACACACACACACACACACACACACACCACATTAACACACACACACACCACATTAACACACACACACACAGCACACACAAATCGTTTTTGCAATATTTACTACATCGTTAAAACGATTCATAACGCATAGTACACATTCCGTTTGCTTCGTGTTGGCTGTTTCTAGGGTTTGCCTTTCGTTTTCTCAACGGGAATACCGGTGTCTTATGGGTCACTTCTAATTATAACACATTCTTGCGCGTCAAGGCAGATCGTAGAGCTGGACGAAGAATCGATTCCGGATCCTGTTCCCATGATCAAGGCTACGGAAGAAAAGTTCCGACTCCTTTTTACGTAAACCAACGGTTACCAGTTACTTTAACCATTTAAATCTTTTTTTTTTTTTTAATTAATTTTTGACAAATAAAAGTTCATGTTTTGTAGCATTCCAAAATCAAGATTATCCTAAATCCTGAAGATGTTCGGTGCCAATTAAGTAACCACCAGAAGAAGTCACATCATTAGAAAGTCACATCATTAGAAAGTAATTGGGTTCGGAGTCGATTCCCACGATTCCTAGCTTTCAATAATCGGGAACCTAGCTGCCCAGCACTAGTAGATCGTCAACCCCAAACACTGAGAGCACTGAGAGAATTAATGCCAAGTATCGCTCCGGTTATAATAACATAAATAGTGCACTTACAGGTGATGGCCCAACAAAGATTCTGAAACGAAATTGAGAAAATTGGAAAAATACGGGTTAGCCTTCTTTTAAGTTGATTGGAGAGTCCTTTGTCGGCTCTTCACACTGCCGTGGTAAGTGGGCCAATTGGAAGTTGTTGCTCGCTGCTCATCGTAAACTTGACAAACGTGTGTTTACATTGTTCTTTTAGGGAGGTCTTTCTCTGATCCTATGATGTCCACACACATAAGGGGATCAAGTGGTTTAAGAAAGAAAGAAACAGATAGACGAGTTGTAGTGAGAAATACTATGACGTAACAGCTGTGGTGTAAAGCGTGTAAAGTATGCTGTATTAATGTCATTATTTTTATTGTTCTTGTGCTTGCTCTTGTTCTTGATTGTGTTCTTGTTCTTGTTCCATTTCTTGCTCTCGTTCTTGATTTTGTTCATATTCTTATTCTTGTTCTTGTTCTTGCTCTTGTTCTTTTTAGTTGTTCTTCTTCTTCTTCTGCTTTTTCTCATTTCCTCCTCTTCAGAGGAGTCAGCTCACTTTTCTCGGCTGAGAGAGAAACAACACCCCCGCAGAAAGACGGAAATACTCGATAAAAATCCAATCTTCCTATTTATCTGAGTGAAATATAATAGGCCTATCTAGATTTAGACAAAATTAAAAGTTCACATGGAACCAAATACATCTTGGACAGTGTTATATCGACGTAATATAAATTGATCAGTATCTTTTAGGAGTTCCTAGAAAAGGAGGTAAGAAATCAGCTGAAAGATCGTTTGCCCAATTTGCTCCATCAGTTTGGAACTGACTTCCCCAACCCTTGAGACATATAACATCTGAGTCTAAATTTGAAATATTTTTAAAGTCACATTTAATGACATCATTTTTATGTTGGTAGATTCATGTTCAGTACAATGTTGTGTGAATTACTGTATCCATTTATGTATTTTGCGAATTGCATTGTGTAAACTATTATTTTATTATGTATTTGTATGCGCTCATTTCGTAACGATGCGTAAGCGTGCGCGTGTGATAAGCAAGTAGATGTGTGTATGTGTGTGTGTATGTGTGTGTGTGTGTGTGTGTGTGTGTGTGTGTGTGTGTGTGTGTATGCGTGCGTGTGTGTTTGGCGTGCACTTGTGTGCACATGTGTGCTTGTAATGTGTGCATGAGTGTGTGCGATACTGAAAACCGTTTGGCCGATATCTGACATAGGCCATACTGATTCTGAAAACAATTTGTCCGATGTCTGACATAGGCCAAAATGATTCTGTAAACTGTTTTTCGGATGAGTGATATAAGCCAAATGAGAATATGAAAAATGTTTTGCCGACATCTGACATAGGCCAAAATGATTCTAATAATAACAATAACTAGCTGGGCCCCTTTTCTAAAGGAATGATCGGTGCATATTTACACTACTGGAATGAAGCAATAAATATTGAGAGAAAAGTGACACTTGTGTTTCCAAGTTGCCAAATATATAATCGACGCATATATTGATTCTCTGTTCCGCTTCCGTTGTTGTACAGAAGTGTGTTGATTGTTCCCAGTAGCAAGAAAAAGAAGTCCTAAAAAAACGATGATGGTCATCAAACGAAAGGATCACAGTCGAATTTAGCATCAAGTCAAGGACTACTATACTCAAGGACGTGCACCATCGGATTCCTGACTTGGCTAGCGAAGGCCATCATATAAACATGTCCAACTTATCACTAGGCACAAGATACATTTCATAATGAGTGTGAGAAAGCTAAAACATGTTGTAATGTTGTTGAACGCAATATTGTAGCATAGTAATACATGTTATTTCTATATTT
>NW_004797962.1:276095-277617 GCF_000002075.1 Aplysia californica
ATTAGGTGTGTCCCGCGCGCTCATACGACCATATGCAGTTGCGAGCGCCGTAAAACCCTATACTAAACAAAACAGAGACACTCGGGGCATGAGGAAACTGGTCGTTTGTACAAGTGATCGTCTTGGAGAGATAGCCGTTAGAGAATGTTTGACAGCACTACATGGCCGTACTCATAATATCGGTGTGTTTCTATTTTTTACTCCAATTGTTACTCAAACTCTGAAGGGACTGGTAGATCTGTACTCTCACGAAAAATTGATTGGCAAAGAGAAGCGCAATCGTCGTATCTGGTATTACAACAGGAGTTTGAAATCACCGACATTTACTACGATCTCCGCGTTCTTTCTCCTCGCTTGAAGAGTATTAAATTTTGACTACAAGTGAGCCTCGTTTGTCGGTCACTGGCGTTTCTCTTGAAGATGACAGAAGAAAAGAAAAGGTAAGCTCTTTCCGTTGGATGATGGCTGACAATTCAACAAGAACCTGGGAATTCTTGAAGTGAGTTACGCCCTTCAAAAGCCTGTTCAAAAACAGCTCGTAGATTTCCACGTCACTGTATCAAAATGTTCTTGTATTCGAGCACCGTTGCTCTGTATATAGGTCATATCCACTTTATCAAGTAGGCGTGAAGTCAAAACGTCCCCCCCCCTCCCTACTGGCTTGGCTGACCAACAGTCTGGGCGTAACCAGTGTAAAAAGAAACCCAACAACGTTGAAAGTTGTTTGAAGTGAAACTGACCGCAAAATGATTCATATCTTTGAACGAAGTTTAAGACGAGGGAATTTGAAAAGTGAACTGCTTCGGGGATTATATTTTCACAAGTTTATTTAGAACCTTTTTTTCTAATGATTCCATAATACACAATGATTATCAGCAGACGCAAAAAACAAATTCCCCCCCCCCCCCTCCCTTTGCCAACCATTGGATTTCAGTAATTGTTATATTGACATTAAATCACGCCAGGAATATCTCTCTGAATAATCATGTAACCACGCGTCTGCTTCTACAGCTACGAGGGCTGACTGGAGATATAATGAAAATGACTACTGAATATACATGTACCATTTTATATGGAACTGGATAAACCCCAAACGTTTTGAAGTAAGACCATCCAGTTAGGTTAGGTCTAGCTATTCCTCACGTAGGTCGAAGACTTTTTTTTTTTTTACGGTATTCACTTCTTTAGCAATTTCTGGTCAAGAGAACGTGCAAGTAATTTTCGAAAATCTTAAATAAAAGTCATCATTTTCCTGGACCTTGTTGCCTTTAGAGGTCCAAAGCGTTGATAGTCTAGTGAAACGAGGTCTGGACTGGATGGGTGTGGTAAAACCTTCCAACAGCTTATTGACTGTCTTTAGTCAGAATCTCTTTCCAGAAATCTCGACCTACTCCAAAAGTGGGCATTGCCCTACCTATAGGAGAAGTTTGGTTTCATTGGTGTGTATGTTTGTTAGGTTATAGAATAAACTCTCCTTGTCTTTTGAAGAAACTGGGGGGGGGGGGGGGGGGGGGGGGGGGGA
>NW_004797962.1:277717-279756 GCF_000002075.1 Aplysia californica
GGGGCAGGGTGAGAGGCAGAACTTGACAGATTGTTTGCCCCCTCAGGATCTAAGTGAACTTAAGTGAACTGTTTTTATTCTACAAGCGCATACCATTAAAAAAAAAGTTTCATATGAGTGGGAGGCATACGGTTGTGGTGAGAACATTTTAGAAAAATTAAAGTAGCTAACGTCTTTGGGCGTTTCCAGGAAATACTGTTCCGGTGCTATAATTTATTCTGTTCCATTTTCTTTTGATCTAGTCTTGAGATGTCATTCACTAATCAGCTTGTTTTGTCACCGGTTTAAGCCTTCAAACATTGCTTTGGCGATAACCAGTGTACGGGTTTGCGTGTCTGTGATAAGACACGTGAATTCACGTTATATGACAACTTCTCGTTGTAGATATCGGGCTTGTGACAGCTGAGGGTACTTGGCAGGGCGGAAGAATTCTATGTCTGGTTGACAGGAAAACAAGTGCCTTGACTGAACCCTTCCCGCTCTCTCTCCCACCTTTCTCCGCCTCCCTCTCCCGCCTTTCTCCGCCCCTCCCTCTCTCTGTCTCTCTGTCTCTGTCTCTCTCTGTCTCTGTCTCTCTCTCTCTCTCTCTGTGTCTCTCTGTGTCTCTCTCTCTCCCTCTCTTTTCCACTCTCTCTCTGTCTCTCTCTTCCCCTCTCTCTCTTCCTCTCTCTCTCCCTTGCCTCTCTCCCTCTGAAAACGAAGGCATATCCCATTGCATCATTTCAATTCGTATTCTGGCTTACTAGGAATCTATGTTTTAAAAAGCCATAATGTGTATTCAACTTCCCAGCGAGACAGCGTAATGATCATGTGTTTAGTAGAATGTGTTATCTCAAGAAATCTGAGAGTAACTATTCTTTTGTTTTGCTGAGGTGTTGCACTATACTTCCGCCTTTTAAAACTGTTTTGCCAAAATGTTCATCAGCAATTAATACGGAGATTGTTCATTTGCAAATACTGTCTTTGATAATTCAGCATGAGGGTGCTAAATAGTATATATACTGAAATTTCCACAACTATTGAAAAAGAACTAACCAAACTGTGTTGGGATAAACTTTGATATCCATGTAACCCAGGAATACGTTTGTAAGCCCAGGCATGCTCCATAGTTCAACCCAAAAAAACAAAACAAAAAGAAGACAGTCTCGGTCTCAGAAACAAAGGTGTTAAGCCAAAAGCCTAGCGGTCGTGTTCCCCCGCAGATGAAGTACGACAGAGAGTGACAGGGACTATCTCTCGAGAGCCTCCCCAGCTCAAGAAGGTGTAAAACAGTAGCTGTTGAACTGGCAGCATTGTTTACTACCGCTCCCAGCTGTATCAGAATCCGAGAAAGTACTTAGCCCGAGTTAGATAAAAGAAAAAGTGTTTCAGAAAAGGTATCTTTTCAGGGTCCTGTTTGGTTGAGTGAGTGGTGTCTAAAAAGAGGACCCACCTAAAGGGAAATGACTAGGTGACCTTTGCACCGATTTCAAAATAATTTTAAACCGATGATGTTCAAGCGTGGCTCGTGGAACCTGGAGAAGAGTCACAGAGAACGATGTACAGAAAAGTGGGAAGACATGGGATAATAAAATAAAGAAGCTAGCTCAGGATATAGAAAGTTTAGTTATAGTAGAGGTTTTACGGCACTTGCAACACAATAAGGTCATATAAGTGCCGAAGAAGATTAGAAGTGTTACAAGAGAGTAACAAACACAAAAAAAGAAGAAGGGGAGATAAGGACGATAGATGTTTGATAGGAAAGAAGAAGCAAACCACACCAGAGCACCCGCCAACCACTCACGGATAGGGAAAGGTGGAAAGTGTTTATTCGTGGCCTATACACTGATGCAGGGTGAGAAAGGCAATGATAAATATTCAACCGAGGGGCGATCGTATTTGTGAATATAATGAAAACCGACATATTTGTTTGTGAAATGTCAAGCTTTTCTGATTTCAATCAAAACTGGGCCAAACGTAAAACTTAACAAATTGTTAAAATCAACTTTAATGTATTTGTGCATTTAAGAACATATTACTCTGTACTTTTTAAAGGGGGG
>NW_004797962.1:283096-284401 GCF_000002075.1 Aplysia californica
TCTGTCTGTCTGTCTGTCTGTCTGTCTGTCTGTCTGTCTGTCTGTCTGTCTGTCTCTCTCTCTCTCTCTCTCTCTCTCTCTCTCTCTCTCTCTCTCTCTCTTTCTCGCACGTGCTTCCTCACTATCCTTGCCCTCTTTCTTCATTTTTGTATTTGAAAAAATCGTATTTTACATAATCTTAACGTTTTTTGGAGCAGAACAGAACACAAACACAGCTTGAAAAACACTTACAAAAGCCACTTTTTTTCATCTTTCTCCTTTAAGATTCTTTGAAGTTGGCATGGAGCTGTCAATTCTCTATTTCATAGATCGAGGCAAATATTAGATCTCTTTTGCATTTCCTCTTCAAGGGAAACAATTATGCATTTATTGATATTTTGATATCAGATTTAGGAGAAATATCATGGCATACGATGATTGACTTGGCAATTCGATGTTCCAAGATGTTAAAAATAAGCGAAAACTGAAGTTTAAGAACACGATAAATTCATTCGAGCGCCGAAATATATCCGGCCTGAAAAGTTCAAATCTTTGCAACCGATTATAGGAAAAAAAATGTAAATGTCACGGCGTTGTGGTATCCAGGTACTAACACTTCTTTTTGGACATAATAATGACTATGAAGTTTTTGCTATCAAATTGAAGTGCGTTTATTTTCCTTGAACTGAAAGGTGAATAAAAAAAGATTATTGATTTCGCTTGAACTGAAGACGAGATATCTGTGCGATTTTAGAAGGCGACGATTATCTGCTATTGCAGGTGAAATGAGCGAGAAAATAGCCACCACATTTTATTGATTATTAAAGCTGAATACTTGTAACAGTTCTACAAAACGACACATTTTTGGCTTAAATATTTTTTAGGTAAAATTCATCATAATGTGTTTTTTAATGGATGGAAAAGACTTCTGTGGGGGAAAAAAATTGATAAACATCTCTCAACATCAGTAAAAATACCGAATTTTTCCGCTCCCTAGAATTTGACAAGCGCCTGGTTCCCCCGCAATGACCCACAAGCGTTCTGTTCAAAGAGGTAAAGTCGAAGATGTGCGTGATCATTACGTGTATTACGTTTCCCCACGCAGTGGAATCATGCGCTCGTCAACTTTTAGGAATGTAGAGTTGCTGTTATCATCTTAAAGCGTGTTCATTTGTCTATCTTTTGATGAAAAAATATCTGTTGTTTGTTTGTTGTTTGTTTAGTATAGGGTTTTACGGCGCTCGCAACTGCATAAGGTCATATGAGCGCGCGGGACACACCTAATACTTTTTCGTTGGTAGGAAATTTTGAATTTTGCCCGGGTGG
>NW_004797962.1:284581-286903 GCF_000002075.1 Aplysia californica
TTTTTCGCCCTTTTATGAGAAGGCTAGGTGTAGATCTTTCCTACCAGAAGATCAGGGGTGTGGCAGAAAGACAGCAGTTAGGAGGAGCCAAGGAGTAGCAGTAGAAAGGCTGCAGAAAGAGTCAGGAGCCCAGAGGAGGGCGCAAAGGAGGTGAGGGGGTGGGGGCAGAAAGTGGAAATGAAAGCAGACAATATCTATTTAACTCGAATGAAATTCGAGATATTTGGATTGAAGGAGTTGGGGGTCACTTGATTTCAGTGGTAAAATTAGCAAGAAAATGGCCGCTATAGTTTGGTGACTTTTAAAGCTTGAGGGTCATCGGAAACTAAAAATATACATTTTTTTGTGCCCCGAATCAACGTTTTTTAAAAAGAAAAATCAACACAGAAATGTGTTTTTAAGTTGAAATAAAAGCTGTTGAGCCAAAAAAAGACAAACAACAAGAATTTGATTAACATTTCTAAAATGGTCGGAAAAAAATGATGACATCTTTGATTTCACAATTTTCCCAAGTGCCTGATTACACCACTACGCCTCACATATATGTCAACACTTGGCACGTGCATCGCTGTTAACTCGCTTGAGGTGACGTGTTAGCAGTCAAAAATATACCTGAAATAGTATGGTGAAATGATATGGGTTTAACGCCTCTATCAACATTATTAGGGTATTAAAGAGGCAGGACCTCCGAGTTAAACGTCCATCTCCGACAGGACTGAGCCAAATGGGAATTTCGTGTAAAGTGTCTTTCCCAAGGACACAACGTCGGACACAGCTGAGGCTCCAACCCCAGAACCCACAGACTCACGATTACAAGTCCGGTAGCTTAATCACTAGGCTACCGACGCAACTAAATATGGCTGAACAAAATGAGTTAATAAATGATGGCGAAATGAGCTGAAATGTGAGTGAAGATAGTTGAAAAAGGGACATGGGTAAGTGCCAACTGGCCTTTTGAGTAATGCAAAACAGATATTGAAATTGGAGACTACAGGGGAAAAGCTCGCTGCTGTTCAAAACCATTCTCCCCTTTCTGCAAATCTCCACTACACATACAATCGTCTGACATGCTCGAAAAGATACGATCTGTCCCGATTAACCGTTAGATTAATATTGCAACAGTCGAACACAAAAACTTCTAAGAATTCTTCACATGAAAGGAACTGGAAGTCTCTTGTCTTACAATTCCCTCCTGATGACTAAAAGCCGTGTATTCACATGTTTGTTTTAGTTTGTTTAATAGAGGTTTTACGGCGCTCGCAACTGCATAAGGTCATATGAGCGCCAAGGGGAGGATGCCAACAGAGAAGTCCTTACAGAGAATCAGACTTACTCTGCTCACTTCTCTAGCACAAAGTCTGCGTCGACTATCAAGGCACCCCGGAAAAAGCGGGTCCCAAGAGTGTGACAAACATACAAAAGAAGTAGAGGAAAAATGACGATCGTAAGGATTAGGAAAGAAAAAGCAGCAGTTCGCTCTTGAAGTGCAGGCACAGTTATGAGCGTGACATTGATGAATCAGCCCATTTACAATTACAATTCTACTGTGCATAAGAACATGGATAATGTCTTCCCTTTTGGAATGGCCTAAACACACTTCAATTCAGTCCATAGAACAACCTCGAGGGAGGGGGGGGGGATTGTATGCACATGTAAGGAAGGCGAGTGTGCACGTAGGACAATGTCCTCCCTTCGGTGCAGAAAAGGTGCAGAAAAGGTGCAGAAAAGGTGCAGAAAAGGTGCAGAAAAGGTGCAGAAAAGGTGCAGAAAAGGTGCAGAAAAGGTGCAGAAAAGCAGGGTAAAGACACATTTAACTTCTCGGAAGAAAGAAAATTTCGAGTGACTGCTTGTACGAGCATTTCCCGTTCAGGCTGCGTCAAAACTTCGCAGTGAATCGAGAGAATTCGGGGGCTAGAATAAGAAAAAAAAGAAGAAAAAAAAAGCAGGCTAACAATAGAGCACTTAAACCCTTGTTATTGGCGCTCTTGGGTGGGGTGGCCCACACTGGTTGCTATAAAATGACATCCCTTAACTCGCTGAGCCTCAAACGAGGACAGGACGTGAATAGATTCAGAAGAAGGCACGAGTCATGAGGGCGCTTCATAGATCTAGAGCTGCTGCAAGTTCTGATGAATCCCAGTAGCCCTAGTTATGTATGTGTAAGTATGTGTTACTGAGGCTCGTCATTACGTGGGGGTATCTGTATATATGTGAGTGTGATTTTTATAGGGGGAATCAGAGCTCAGAGAGAGACAAAGAGAGAGAAAGAGAGAGAGAGAGAGAGAGAGAGAGAGAGAGAGAGAGAGAGAGAGGGGGGGGGGT
>NW_004797962.1:288990-290348 GCF_000002075.1 Aplysia californica
ACTCGAAAACATTCTCAGCTTCCCAGGAAGCATACAGTGCAAGCAGCTGATTAAGCGCTCAAACACTAACAAACTGAAAAGATCTGTCACTATCTATAGCTGTGAACCCACTCCCATCTGCGTGAAGTGAGGAAAATTCGTGTCAAGTGCCTTTCCCAAGGACACAACGTCGGGCCATTGACGGGATTCGAACCCACGACCTTGCGGTTGCGAGTGTAAGAGCCTAACCACTAGGGATGTATTCTTCACATTTTAGAATACTTCTAGTACGAAGATCTCTTAGAAACTCTCAGTATTTCTCAAAAAATCATTTTGACAGACTGTTATATAAGGTGTAAAAATCGGATTAACGAGTAAATTCCTCTTTGGAAAGAAGTGGCACATAGTTCCCCACGTCGTATGGATACGATAGTAAAACACGACGTACGGATAGGGTTAACCAGTAAGCCACCATCGTCACATTAATTACTAGACCAAAAAAAAGAAAAGAATTAAGAAAAAAGGAGAAGAAAGAAAGCCAAACCAGAAGCAGCAAAATGTGTCATGTAATATTCCAGGCACGTGCTCGTGGAGAAGTTGCTAATGGGTCATGAAGGCAGCGGAAGGGAGCGGTGAGCAGACTATTTAGTGGGGGCTCTCGTGGCCTTGAGGTTAAAGGGTGTTCCCCTCTCATTCAAAAGGTCCCGGGTTCAAATCCGCGTCGAAACGGAACAATTTTCTTCTCTAAAATTGTCTCCTTTCACCTCCTAGCAATGTTCTGTCGTCAGCTTTCGTCTCCACTTTCTTCTCCCACCCCCTCACCTCCTTTGCCCCCTCCTCTGGGCTCCTGACTTTTTCTGCAACCTTTCTACTGCTACTCCCTGGCTCCTTCTTACTGCTGTCTTTCATCCACACCCCTGATCTTCTGGTAGGAAAGATCTACACCTAGCCTTCTCGGACAAGGGCGAAAATACTCGGAGGTCCCAAGTGCAAGTTGCTTCGACAAGAGTAGGCTTCGGCCGTCACCCAGACAAAATTCAAACTTTCCTACCAACTGAAAAAGTTTAAGGTGTCCCACGAGTTCATATGACCTAATGCAGTTGCGAACGCCGTAAAACACTTACAAAAAAAGAACCGTTAAGTGTAGTGAGCTGTGAGGTTTTGCTCTAATCTCTCCCATTACTGGATGCACACACTTAGTCTCTCCAGGCAAGACGAGAACTCTCTGGCGCAGGATGCTACAAAGTTCTCTTATCGATGTATAGCACGCACCTTGCTGTAGATTTGTTGCTGTTGTTGTTGTTGTTGTTGTTGTTAGTGGAGGGGTTGGGGGTGGTGTGTGTGTCTGAAAGTGAGAGAGAGGGAGAGAGTGTGTATTT
>NW_004797962.1:291910-294431 GCF_000002075.1 Aplysia californica
GCCCGGATGTGCCGAAATTGGATGACGTGGCCAGGGACAGACAAGCGTGGCGTGGACTGCTCTCCGCCTCATGTACCTGACGGTATAGGGAGAGAGGAAGTGAGTAAGTACATATGTACGTCTGTACGTCTTCTCAGATGCTGAATTCAGTTCAGCTTGGTAGACCCAGGCAGACAGGGTCGAGGCAGCCAGTTTTTGTAAACGATATAAATGTGAAGTGTGCCAACAAAATGAGTTACTTCTCAGATTCAAGCCTGAAGGAAAAAGATACATCCCCCTTATAGGTGAAGTTCTTACAATTTATAAGTATGAAATAATAAAAGAATATGTTAGAGTTAAAGAATATGATATCAATAGAAATTCTACAAATTTGATCTTTATATCGATTTTTTGCCAATATCTCCATTTGTAGATTGCGGGAAGTAACTCATTTTGTCGACACGCCTTACAAATATTATGTCGATGGGTCATGAGAAGTTTACAATAATTGAGATAAATGCTTTAATTGTAACAACCAAACAATAACTTTTCTACCTAGACTTCTCATCACTTTCACTCCCTCCTACCACAGCAGAAAACAGACAGCACCTTCAGCAAATGAAGCGATTGCAATTAAAATAAATTACCTTCATCGAGTGTTGTATCTCTTTTTTTTTTTCGAGTGTTGCATCTCAGCTTTTTCATCTGTTCTAGGATGTATATTCACTCGCTCTCCCGATGTGATTCAGACTATTCTCATCTCTTCTGCACTGTAAACATCCACGTCTTTTCTCATCTTCTTCTTCAAGCCACGTTCTTGAACGCTGTTCTATACTAATTTTAAAAACATTTTAATCTGATCATTGACCCAAGCCGAGCCGTGCTGTGAACTGTTGTGAATGCAACCAACTTATGACCTTATGTAGTTGCCAACGTCGTAAAACTTACTAATCTAACTAGACTGGATTTTGTAATGGTATAGATTTAACAACGTCTCGTTTTAACAACATAAAGCTATTTAGGGGGCAGAATTCCCAAATTCAACGTCCTTCTCCGACGCTTACCTTTTTTACTCTTGCTTTGTGACTTCGGTGGTTAGTGGTTAGGCTCTCGGACTCGCAACCGTAAGGTAGTGGGTTCGAATCCCGTTAGGGGCTAAAAGATTTGTCCTTTGGAAAGGCACATTACACGAATGTTCCTCGCTTGACCCACGTGAGAAAGGTTAACCGACTATAGACAGCAAACCATCTTGTCAGTTTGTTTGTGTTTGAGCTCTTAATCAGTGCTTACACTGTATGCTTTCTAAGAAGCTGAGAACTTTTCTGAATGCTCTAGGGTCTGCTGGGGTAATAATATAGTGTAATACGGAGTGCCCTTTGTGGGATCGCCAAACCGATAGCCAACCAAAGGCCAACCCATCGCGTTTGTTTTTGAGGCGACGAGTCGTGCGATCGGTTCGTACCACGATAGCCGCTTTGCGCCCTCAATCTGGCTAGCAAACCGAATCTATCGTGCCAATGGACACAGTGTATAAAGAGCATAGAGCCTGCTGTCGAGCGGAGATATGTGCTCACAAATTATATTTATTCTTTAGCATTGTTTTGGTCTTTCGTCTGCGGTGCAATGGTTATGCTCTCGCAATCGTGCACAGAGGACTGGTCCTACTGACAAGAGACACACTTTCTCAAGAAATCCCCGTGCGGCATTCGAACCAGCTTCATTATAAGATATCGCATCGGCAGAGATGTACCTCTAAAAATAAATAAAGAAAGATATAATAAAAAGAATTTTTTACCATCTAGCTTAAGGCTATTGTCAGAATAAGCATCAATGCGTATTGCTCTTTCAAGTATGTACCTATAGAACTCTAAAGGTCTTGTAATCAAATTCCTACACATGGTTTAATGATGCATCTGATGTGATATGTACATTTTGTCAGCTTTACCTTTCTTTTTATGTTGAATTATAATGTGAGTAATGTATAATTTAAATTCTTATGTATACCTGCAGTGTTTTACGGTCCTGTACAGTCAAGAAAAATTTTCCTCTGGGATAATAGAGTCTTATCTTAACTTATCTTATCTTGTCTTATCTTATCTTATCTTATCTTCATCAACACCGTAGTCCAACATGATACTAACGGGGCTCAGAGTGTGCCTTCTACTCTGAAGTAAATTTTCATGAGGACGGAGGGTAAGTATGTACAAGGATCTTTTTCCATTATTTGCTCATCTTCTGATGGTTTTTTTCCAGCTGTTTGTCACCTACGTTCAATACGAAAGAGCTTATTATCCCGATGGCAAATAGGCAAAAAAGAGAACAAACCGCGTCTGAAATCCCCCAGAAAAGATGGTCATTGGAACACGACAGAGCCAATACAGCCAGAGTGTAACACGAGCTGCTCCGTTTGAGGAAGGATTAGAAGTCATGCCGTCCCTTTTTGTATACATTTTACTTCTTCACCTTATTTGTTCGGCCTCCCACGAGAGGATTTGATGAATGGGGGAAAGAAATGATGTTATATGAGACTTGGGTGGGGGGG
>NW_004797962.1:297551-299113 GCF_000002075.1 Aplysia californica
GGCGTTGGTTTCAGTATATATCAGTGCTTGCTAACTTGAGTAGTGGTGGGCATATCAAAATCAAAATATCTATATATCGATATTTTACACGTATCAATACTGTATCGAAGCAGGGAGGGAAATATCCATATTTCGATATTTTGATATGCCCACCACTCAGCACCGCATTTCAAGGAATTACCAGACTGATTTTATATTTCCCCCCGCAATAAAACACACAATTTTAAAAATCAATTAATTTTTGTTTTTACATAAATAAAAAATATAAACATAGAAGACAGCCGTCTTTCGTGTGTCGATATTTTGGAAATATCAACCAAACTCAATAATTATCGATATATATATATATTTGATGGCGAATTTCAATTTATCGATGCTAATTTTGTCATATCGAAAAATATCGATATATCAATATTTCTTGCCGAAATATATCGATATCGTATCGCATTCGATATTCCTGATATCGCCCATCACTAAACTTGAGCGATATCGCCCTCTGGTGGGTGATTTGGCAATCTGGTGGGCGGTGGGGATCACCCAAGTGGTGGTTGCGAAATTGTAGGATTGTTCGAGTCGTTCTCAGTATATTCAAAGAATTGTCTTTAAAAAAACGGTTGACAACCTGTGAAACTCGAAATCTTTGACGTCAAAGTTCTCAAAACTCTGTACTGAGCAAATAGAACTTTGTAACTCTCAGGTTGCGATGTGTTATTTATTAATGCCTTGCTTGTAAATTGATATTATCAAGCGCGGGTGGTACGGAAACTTTAGCCTCTTAAAGTTGACAGAAAGTGAGCGCTGACTATAGAAAGGTTGACAAACAATGTAAATCTTATTGTACTATTGTGTTCCTCTCTGAACTTTGTTATAATTGACAGCACGCCTTATTCTATTTTGGTGGTACTTTATCAGGCTTTGATATAACATAGCGCGACCTCAGTGCTTTCTTGTCCTATCTCCAATTTTAATAAAAGCGAAAGCAGTTCATAACAAAGAAGGAGCCTTAGAAGAAATCACATATTCACTGTTTAAAAAATGAAGATACGACTAGAAAAACAAAGTCGCGATTGTACGTATGTCCCTGGCTAGCTGCAACAACAAGAGGACAATTCTCAAATTGAGGACAATTCTCAAATTATGTTTTTAGTTAGTTATAGTAAGAGTTTTACGGCACTTGCAACACAATAAGGTCATATAAGTGCCACAAAATAGATGTGTTACAAGGGAGTAACATACACAAAAAAGACGGATAAGAACGATAGACATTCGATAGGAATGAAGGAGCAAACCACACCAGGCGCCCGCCAACCACCCACCTTAAATTATGTTCGTGTGATGGAAATTCCCCAGTTTCTTCTCTTAAAAACACAACAACAACCAAACAAACTTTTTCAAATTTCTTTCAAATTTTTCGAGTCTGGATAATGCCCATCATTAGTAATAATAGAATGGTGCAATAATATTTGCTGGAAGAGAAAAAAACAAACCCGCCCAGACCGAACGATCCGGCCGACTTGTTAAATTGAACGCACTGATCTTTCTCGGTACAATAAAGTCAATAT
>NW_004797962.1:300685-301722 GCF_000002075.1 Aplysia californica
GAGAGAGAGAGAGAGAGAGAGGGAAAGAGAGAGAGAAGGCGAACGTTGAAGGGTGAAAAACGTATTGATTCGCCTGTTCTGTTCTTTCTAGACAGCGTGCCAAAGAGCATGTTTATGATATAGACATTAGCATGGAGATTGCCCATGTTCATTGAGAGTGTGAATTGAGGTCGGGGTCAAAGTTGAACGAATTGAACAAATAATATTGGTAGCCTTTAGGACTATGGTATAACGAAAAATAGTCTATAACAAAGATAGTTATTTTGTGTAACTTTTCCAAAAAGAGCAACAGAGTGTAAAGAATGGACCTTTTGAGTAGGGTCATGGCATTTCGGACTAGATATAATCAATAATCTTTTACGATATAAATGTTTAATATCAACGGATGATATGTTTTTAAAGTCTTTTTTCGTGGATGGTTGGCGGGTGCTCTGATGTGGTTTGCTCTTTCTTTCCTATAAAAAGATCTATCGTCTCTATCTCCCCTCTTTCTTTTTTGTGTTTATTACTCTCTTGTAACAGCTGTAATCTTCGGCACTTATATGACCTTATTGTGGTGCAAGTGCAGTAAAACTTTTAGTAAAACTAAAAGTCTTATTTTCTAGCACACTTCTACTTGAACAAAATAAAATCAGAACTTCACCCAACCTGTCCTTAACGTGACTACGTATATGTGAGGCATTGTGGTGAAATCAGGCGCTCGTCAAAATAATGAAATTTAAGAAAAAAGCATTTTTTCTCCTGATTTGACAATTTTTATCAAACTTTTGTTTTTTGGCTTAATACATTTTAAGTCATTTTAGAAACAAATAACTGTAAGGATTTTTACCGAAAAACGTCGATTAAAACCACAAAAATATAAATTTAGTTTCCATGGACTCATGGACTGTCTAGCTTTGAAAGTTATCAAACTTTGGCGGTCATTTTCTCGCTAATTTTACCCCTGAAACCAGGTCATCCCCACCCCCTTCAATCCAAAAATATCTCCACTTCTATTGAAGATAGATGAGTAATTTTTTCATTGAAAGCCAGACCAA
>NW_004797962.1:305305-307729 GCF_000002075.1 Aplysia californica
GTGGGCGGACCCAAATTTGGGTGGGGCTTTAGTTGCGTCCACTTCTTTACCACCAAATTATAGCAAGCAATAAGAACAAAACAGTGATAATTTTTTATACTCACGGCGAGCCACGGCATTTCTAGAAGCATTCAAACGAGACGAGTCACCTTTGTATCCCATCTCCTTGTTTAAATTCTTCTGGATGGTGGGGACGAAGCCGTTTCACCTCCAAATTTCTCTAATTAATTTTCATCCAATGAAAAAGTTGCCTCAAAAGTGGTTTGATGTAATTAATAACTGTTAAATCTCAGCGGCATGTACACAGAGCACTCCAAACATATACCGTCCATTAGCTGGATTAGGCCGAGTAGTCGCGGAAAGTACAGCGCACAACAAAGGTCCAATGAACTCATAGGTAACTGTATCACTGGGGGAAAGTGTGTCGTAAACTTTCACCCCATTGTCATCAGGGCTAGGAGAGCGTGAACCCTCTGTGCAGTGTTGTTATTTTTTTCAAGTCTTCTACCTTTTTACAAGAAGGGTTTCATTATGGGGGGATCGTGGGAACGGGCTTGTCTTTTCTAAGCTCTAAAGACATTTGATTGGCTGTTAGGTTACTATAGTTGTAAGCGGTGACAACAGTGATTGGATAAACGAGCAAGCCGCCAAATTGATTACTCTTTGTTCATTGCGTGCGATCATAACGGTTTCAACTGCTTATTTCATTATCTTCATTTACTTAGGGATCAAGTTGGGGGGTGGGGGTGGGGAGGGGGGCTCAGCCCGTGAGCCCTTCTCTACCCACCGCCACTGCTCGGCCCTCTTTCGTCTCTGCTTGCAATCAGGATCTTTCCTAAGGCTTTAGCTGGACTTTGTTTTCTTTTTAGGTCGAAGTGGTCTTTTCTCTTCTATCTTTTTGCCCAGTTCAAATACATTTTTTTTTCGTAGAGTCGAAATGAGCTTTTGGCAGCATATTATTATGCAACTACAATTTATTGTAGCCCTAATTTCATGAAGTGGATCGATTTACAGTTGGCATCCTTTCGATATGTAGGACTACTAATACCCCACTTGTTACAATTAATAAAGTGGGCAGTGCAAAAATTAATTTAGCTTCGTAATCCTAAATGCGGCAAGAGTGAGCCAAGGTGGACAAGCTCTGACGAAGACAAAAACAAAAAACATCAACAAACAAACCCAAAAAACCACCAACAACAACAACAGCAAACATTTTTTTAAATCACTCAGCCTGGATTAGTCCAGACAGAAGCTAGTCAAAGCAGCCTGCCTTATATAAAGTATTAAATGACGTCAATAGAGGTGTTGCGTATTCAAAATCAGGCGTTGTTTGTGGCAATGCTATGGTCGCTTTTAAGGACAAGCGGGCTAACCAATATTTCAAGTTTCCAGAAATTTTGACCTACACCAAAAGTGGGCATTGCCCTGCCTATAGGAGAAGTTTGGTTTCATTGTTTTGTGTATTTGTTTGGTTATTGAAAAAACTCTCCTTGTCTTTTAAGGAATCTGAACAGGGGAAGGGGGGGGGGGAGAAGAAACTGTCACTCAAAGGAAATTGTTAATCCCCTCCCAGCCTGTCTCTGCCCAGTGACAGAAATATGCAATGTTTGACCCATGACAAGAGACATGTGCACAACCTGTACTTATTCATCATGGAAACTTTACTTATCAAATGAGTGTTTTATGTTATGTGATGTGGGCCAATGGCCTTAAACACTGGATAAACGTATTTACTGGAACGGGGGGGGGTAAGAAACTTTACCTTCGATTTTCTCAAAACAGTAGTTTTCGGGATAGCCCCCTTGTGCTTGAAAGCGACTAAATAAGCTACATTAGCCAAAGGAGAACGCCCTTCATCTCTTCCCTCATCCCACTGATCACAGGCCACAGATTCCTGCTCCTGTAAGACAAAGCCAGAGACAGGGGCTCCCGTGGCCTAGAGGTTAAGGTGTTCGCCTCTCATTCAAAGGTCCCAGGTTCGAATCCGGGTAGCGACCGAAAACAATTCTTCTCTAAAATTGTCTCCTTTCACCTCCTTCCATGCTCTCCAGCAATATTCTGTAGTCTGCTTTCGTCTCCTCTTTCTGAACCCACCCTCTCACCTCCTTTGCCCCCTGCTCTGGGCTCCTGACTCTTTCTGCAGCCTTTGTACTGCTACCTTTTGGCTCCTTCTTAAAGCTGCCTTTCAGCCACAGCCCTGATCTTCTGGTAGGAAAGATCTACATCTAGCTTTCTCAGACAAGGGTGAAAAATCTCGGAGGACTCATGTTCAAGTTGCGCACGTTAAAGATCCATTGGTGGTCTAAAACTGATAAGAGTAGGCTTCGGCCGCCCCCCGGGTGAACTCAAAATTTCCTACCAACTGAAAACGTTTAATGTGTCCCGCACGCTCCTATGACTGTATGCACTTTCGAGCGCGGTAAA
>NW_004797962.1:308897-309925 GCF_000002075.1 Aplysia californica
CGCAACTTGCACACGGGCCTTCCAAGATTTTTCGCCCTTGTCCGAGAAGGCTAGGTGTAGATCTTTCCTACCGGAGTATCAGGGGTGTGGCTGAAAGACAGCAGTGAGGAGCCAAGGAGTAGCAAGAGAAAGGCTGCAGAAGGAGTCAGGAGCCCAGAGGAGGGGACAAAGGAGGTGAGGAGGCGGGGGCAGAAAGAGGAGACGAAAGCAGACGACAGAACATTGCTAGAGGTCGGGGAAGGAGGTGAAAGGAGACAAATGTAGAGAAGAAAATGTTTCGGTCGCTCCCCGGATTCGAACCCGGGACCTTTGAATGAGAGGCCAACACCTTAACCTCTAGGCCACGAGAACCACCAGCATCGAGTCTGCAAAGGACGTAGAAGAACACGACCTTATGTCCAACAAGAAACAGAATCAAAACAGACTGAATGAAAAATACAGCCTACAGATTAATTAAACACGAGGGTTTTATAAGATACGTTTAGCACAAAATCTGGTAAAGGGGAAAATGATAATTACAATCTCTTTTAATAGAGATCAGCTTAGTTTGAGGAGATTGGTGTCTGACTGTAAAGGAAAATTACGTGGGTTTTTTTATGGCGTTTTTTTTTTTTCTCGAAGATGTGGGTGATTTACCACTCTGGAAGGTGTCGGTCTCCTGTTTTTTGTCTGTTTATCTCCTGCCGGAGTTTTATCACGAGATCGTGCACAGAAGTGGCGTTTGTGTCACGATGAGATTTAATTTGTCAAGTCAAGATGACTACTTGACACACTGATATTCTGTTGTGTGATTTAGGAGTCTGATAGTTGCCCAAAGCATAAAGCCACGCTTCTATTTACGGAATGCAAACACATACAGATCAAAGCGCGTCCCGCCTTTCGATAATATAATTTTAACTTTTTAATTTTTGAAACCACTTTTTAGATTACCTCTCTCTTTCCTTCCTTCTCTCCCGCTACCTTCCCCCTTCTCTCTGTCTGTCTGTCTGTCTGTCTGTCTGTCTGTCTGTCTGTCTGTCTGTCTGTCT
>NW_004797962.1:310410-313289 GCF_000002075.1 Aplysia californica
TTCTTGAAAAGAAAAGTTCATTTGCGACATTTTTAGTGGCTTTATGTTTGATCTGCAGCAAACAATATGCAGTTTGACCCCCTAAGCAGTGTATCTCTCTCTCTCTCTCTCTCTTCTGGCGCTGTGGCTTCATAAACGGTCAGCGATGCCGACAGCACGCAGGAACTCAACACTCGCCCGGGGGTCCTTAAAAAGTGCTGAAAGTGGGTTACTGAAATGTCCCAGCAGCCAAGCAGTGTATCTGTGTGCGGGAGTACGTCTCCGAATAGTTCCTGGGTGATCGCCGGAGACGTCTCCGAATATCATTTGCCCAACACGGGAATCGAACTCACACAGTAGGTGGTTGGCGGGTGCTCTACTGTGGTTTGCTCTCTCTTTCCTATCATCAGTCATTTTTATCCCTCCTTCTTTTTTTTTGTATGTTACTCTCTTGTAACACATCTATTCTTCGGAACTTATATAACCTTATCGTATTTCAAGTGCCGTAAAACTCTTACTAAAACTTGAACCCACATGTCTTCAGCGTGCACCAGGGGAACATCTAACCGCTACACCAAAGAACCCGGTAGCGTTGGCTCGCCCGGGTAGTCACTTGACAGAGACGTCGGAGAGGCCAAAAATAAAATCAGTGTATTTTTTAATTTCTTTTTTTTATGGTAAGTGTTTTACGGCGCTCGCAACTGCATAAGGTCATTTGAGCGCGCGGGACATACCGAACATTTTCAGTTGGTAAGTAATTTTGAATTTTGCCCTGGTGGCGGCCGAAGCCTACTCTTATCATTTTGGACCACCAAGGGATCTTTAGCGTGTGTAACTTGCACACGATACCTCCTAGATTTTTCGCCCTTGTCCGAGAAGTTTAGGTATAGATCTTACCTACAATAGATCAGGGGTGAGGCTGAAAGACAGCAGTAAGAAGGAGCCAAGGAAAAGCAGTAGAAAGGCTGCAGAACGAGTCCGGGGCCCAGAGGAGGGGGCAAAGGAGGTAAACGGGTTGGGGCAGAAAGTGGAGACGAAAGGATACGACAGAGCATTGTTTGAGAGCAGGAAAGGATAAGAAGGGAAGAAATTTAGGAGAGAAAATGTTTTTCCTTCGCTATCCGGATTTGAACCTGGGACCTGTTGAATGAGAGGCGAACAACTTAACCTCTAGGCCACGAGAGACTCCACTTGGTGTAATGGACTCAAGAGCCAGGCTAGTCTTGCCATCCGACGGGGCGCCGACTGGGCATTACAAGAGGGTGAGTAGAGGGTGACCAAGGTCCATTAACACATTACTCATACCAATGGCTTGGTAGTGCGGCTGAGAAAACGCATTACCAGGAAATGTCAAACTGGCGGACAATACAGTGGAAGGGGGAGGGGATTCAACAAAGCGAAGGGCGAAACGTACATTGTGTGCGTGTTTTTTTTGTTTTTTTTTGGGGGGGGGGGAGGGGGATAAAGACGTGTGACATTTATAGAACTGGACTACTGCAAGTGGTCACTTCCTTAACTTTATTTTTATTTTCATATGGTTCCTTTTATTTCTCTTCAAGAAAGGGCGACAAAAGAGGGCAGTTATCTTCAATGTCGATTCTTAAAACCCCTTCATTGCCAAGACGTGTATAGCTGCGTTTGTACAGAATAGATGAATACAGGTAGTATGTAATATCAAGAGATTTAAAAAGCTGTAGTATCTTCCCTACTTTTTGGTAATCACTGCACATTGTTGCTATCACAAACTATCCACTTAAGTCCAAATTTTGAGAATTTTCGATTTTTACACCTTTCAACATCACCAAAATGCAGTTGCACTTTAAAGTTATGGTGAAAGCTTAGAAATCTATAACTTAATTGCCTTTCTCGATTCCTGGTTGGAACAACGCAACGAAAAACTATTTATTTGTCTTTGGTGCAAAAAGTGTCCAAAGCAGACTTAAGTGGATTGTTTGTGACACCGACGACATGCTATTTTACATTTCATAAAAGTTCCTCTGCATGCCAATAAAAAAACAAAAAAACGGCAGAGAACCAGTTTTGTCTTACACAAGCGAGTACATTGTGTTATGTCGACACAGTAGTGAAGAGGTTTTAAAGGAGAGGGAAAGTGCTGAGGAATAGCATGCTTCTGGAATTAATACCGGGTGCCCATTGAGGATGGAATCGGTTGGGTCTGGTCGGGTAGGGTCAATCACCCGACTTGTCGCCTGAAAACAAACGCGTTTGTTTTGGAGGCGACGAGTCGGGCGCAATCGGCTTGTGCCACGAAATACGAGGTGCCCACTACGGCTGGATTGGGCCGATGGCCCGACTCAGTCGCCTGTAACTGAAAACAAACACTCTAATATCTTATAGTATTTATGGGTTGAACTAAAAAACTCATATAATATCTTAGATTTTGAACCCTCAACCATCCCCTAAAATCTGATGAAAAACAAATTAAAAAAGAAACTTATAGCTGTAGGCTACACTGACACGCTTTTTTTGGGTCCCAATACTCAAAAGGAACAATGAGAACAAACACATGGACTCAAACAGCAAAATAACCATTCATAGAACCTTAGAGCATGCATCAGAATACCACTGAGTTATAACCAGAATACCGAGTACGTACCTAGCTTAACGCTATTTTTGTTTATATTATTTTTCATTTGAATTATGCTTGTGGCTGTAAGACTGTTTGTGAGTGCAAACATACTATTATATTATTATGGTTATGTGCAGTGATGTGTGGGGAAGAGAGGATGGGTGAGGGAAGAGTGTGTGTGTTTATGGGTGTGCATATGTGCGTGCAAATGCGTGTGAGTGCATGCCTGTATGTGTGTGTGTGTGTGTGTGTGTGTGTGTGTGTGTGTGTGTGTGTGTGTGTACGTAGTAAAACACCTAACCAATGTGCC
>NW_004797962.1:313389-314877 GCF_000002075.1 Aplysia californica
TATGTGCGTGCAAATGCGTGTGTGTGTGTGTGTGTGTGTGTGTGTGTGTGTGTGTGTGTGTGTGTGTGTGTATGTGTGTAAGTGTGTACGTAGTAAAACACCTAACCAATGTGCCAGGATATGAACAATAAAGATGTATAAAGATGTATCTTCTCACTGGCGACTGCTGTGTAATGGTTATGTGGGAGCTTAGCCGTTGCAAGCAGAAGACGTAAGTTCGATTCCTGCATCTCCTTCTCTCTGCTGGGACGTTATATCTCCCTCAGCCCGGGTTGGTCCTCACTGGCAGGGTAGAAACAGCCCGCCTCCTAAATGATCTAAATTGTGTGGACGGGGGCGCAAAACATGTGCAATTAGAAAATAAAACAACAAAATAACAACCCCCCCCCCACCCCACGTTAAAAAAGCTCCCGAATTTTGTGTGTAATACTGATGCACATTCAGCTTTCAACATCCAGAAAGCGTCTTATTTCAACGGAGGCTACCAGGAAACTACTGTTCGCCAATGGATGCCCTTCGTTCGTTTCTTTGATTCTTTCTGTTTTTAAAAACACTCTAATGACCCCCAATAGACTTTATAAAAAGTAGCGCTGCGTGATCAGGATTGTAAATTTCTAAATGAACGTATTTTTAGTTCATTTTCGTGCTTGAGTAGAAAATCCCGGACGTCTAAATAAAGTTCAGGCAAAAGGGGAAATCTTGGCTATGAAAACAATCAAATATTTCGTCAAAGCAGCCAGGGAGCTTTCGGCTCAGTTTTTATTTGATCACGTTCTCACTCAAAAAACGGACCCTTTGTTTCCAAAGAACGGCAATATTGGCAACAGACAATACCCGCTGAAAGGGGTATACAATACCAGCTGAAGACTCACTGTGCTTCTTTGCCTTCACAGTTCTCGGCCGTGAGTACGTGTGAGCGGGCAGAGGCACGTGCTCCACACACTTGGCTCTGCGCTGGTCGAAGCGGTGACCCCTCCTGCACGTGCATGCGTAACTGCCGGCCAGATTCTGGCACAGCTTGCCGTGGGTGCACGTCACGACTTTGTCTCGACACTCGTCGCGATCTGAGAGGAATGCGGAGTAGGCCCACTTCAAATTCAAAGACCTGAGGAAGCTTTTTTATGATTCGAAACTATAAAGTTAATGTTGTTTTCGTCGTATTTTTTTTTTGGTTGTTTTTATTGGCAAATGGGATGATTGACCTAATAGTGTTGATCTTGACTTTTACTTTTATCCGCCGCTTATACCCTTTTGGGTGTCGCTGGAAATAGTGTTGATAGGGGCGTTAAATCTATACCATTTCACCATTTCACCATTTCACCAGAGATGATGGATTAGGAGACTGCTAAGAGTATCGTGGGAGGAAAAGAAGTCAAATGAGGTAGTGTTTGATGAAGCCCACGTTGGACGCTCAATGTTAAAAACAATCAGGAAACGACAAGTGCAGTTTTTTGGGACTCCTGAAAAGACATAAGGGTCTTGAGCATC
>NW_004797962.1:315146-316425 GCF_000002075.1 Aplysia californica
TGATGATGATGATGATGATGATGATGATGATGATGATGATGATGATGATGATGGATTGTGGGAGATACAGTCAGCTTGCTCTAACAAAATGAACGCGGATATCATAAATGCGAACGCATTTATCTCGATCTATTATTTATACAGGACATTGATTATTTCAGTTGACATGGAACGCATCTCAGACTTGCACAAAGAGGATCCAGGTTTTCTTGAACAAGTGTCTAAGGAAGTTACTGAGGATCAGATGGACAGACAGGGTCACCAACGAGGAAGTGTTGAGGAGAACAAGCAAGACAGAGCTCAGACAGATATCAGGTAGAGAGAAGGCGGCGATGGTTGAGTGGACATACTCTTAGGAAATCAGGCAGCTGCATAATATGGAAAGTGTTGGATTGGAACCACAGGGTAAAAAATCAAGGGGAAGACCACGTGACACATGGAGAAGAGTCACAGACATTGATGTACAGAAAAGTGGGAAGACATGGAAAAAACATCAAGAGGCTAGCCCAGGATAGAGAAATGTGGAACGTGTTTGTTCGTGGTCTATATCTTGATCCAGAGTGCAAAAGGGAATGATGATTACGATTATTATTTTTACAGGACACTGATTATTTCTGTAAAAGGTATACAAATGTAAGTGTCAGTAGAGTATGAATAAGAATATGGTCTTAAGCTCATTTAGCGTTTGAACCAATTGGCCCACTCCCTACTCATTGGCCGGTACGCTCGTTTTTCAGGAATGAAAAAAAGGAGAAATACAGTCACACAAAATGGTCATTGGTGAAAAGAAATTTGGAATATACTGAAATGCTTCATTATAGACTGTTATCATCATCATCACCATTATCATCACCATCATCATCATCTTCATCATCATCATTTCATCCACGAATTTCATCCACGGATTTCATTGTGCGATTCCATTCAGGTTTCACAGAGCTAAAGGTTTTTACTATGTGGTTCAGATCTATAATAACGTAATCATCTTATTTGCTGCACAACACTCACCAACACAAAGGTGAAATCTCGAGTTCCACTCAAAACCTGGCTTCTCTGCTTGGCAATTGCAGCTAATATTGAATCGATTCCTTTGAAGAGCGTCAAAGTTCAGATTTCTGTCATGGATCCACTTACACGTTGGCTCCTGTTGAGAGTATCATTATGACTGTTGCATGAGCAGTAGAATAATACACAGACGTACAGATGCAGGTGACGATCTCTCCATCTGTCTGTCTGTCTGTCTGTCTGTCTGTCTGTCTGTCTGTCTGTCTGTCTGTCT
>NW_004797962.1:318325-319749 GCF_000002075.1 Aplysia californica
TAACAACAACAAAAAAACTCGCTCCTTTTTCAAACCGGGAGGTAGATCTATATACGCAGAGTCCTGTCTTACTTTGAGCTTCCGACAGGGGTTTCCAGGGTCATTCAGCTGATCTTTTCTTGTGGCCACTGACCCTTCCGACTTGCGGCCGTAGCACGGATCTGAAGGAGGGGACAACCAATGAATGTGTCACACAGTATCATTATAATGCAAAAAAATACGAAAAGGAGGAAATGGGAAATGGCTGCTTTACAAATGATTGTCTTATACAAGTGGCCGTTAGAGCAGGTTCGACTGTATATGATATAGAGTGCACTAGCGGGGCCAGTTTTCCACCCCGATGTTAGTAACCCCTGCTCATCATGGGGAGGTAGGACTCGGACATTTTATGTTTGATATCAATGACAGAAATGAGATTTTAAAAAACAAAAAAACAAAACAACAAAACAACAACCAAAAAACAAAAACAAGTGAGGGCTCACATAAAACGTATCACTTAAAAGGAACAGTTTAAAACTCATTCTCTTGACAAACCGCTCTTTGGTTATTTCCTTCCTTCGCGAATTCTACCTTCACACTGTTCCAGAGTAGATCTAGACTACATGCATCACTCACACAATGTCAGGCCCATGCACACCGAGCCAAGTATTCCATTGCGCTACTACTTCCTTACTTTTAAGTTGCTGCGCAATACCAGTTGTGAGTTTTTAAATTAATTAATCATGCATTTTTAATTAACAGCATTTATGACTACTGCGTGACCCATCCACCATCCACCCACCTGTGCAATCTTTGATCTCACACTCACAGCAACTTTGGGTGCTGCCTCGGAGAGACGGCCAACTGTCTTTCTCATCTCGATGCTCCCTGCGTGACAAGTGCACTAAGGATCATGTACAAAAACAATGTGGCAGCGCCAAAAGTGGTTGGCGGGTACTCTTGTGTGGTTTGCTTCTTCTTTCCTGTCAAAAATCTATCGTCTTTATCTACCCTTCTTTTTTGTGTGTTTGTTACTCTCTCGTAACACCTCTAATCTTCGTCACTTATATGACCTTATTGTGTTGCAAGTGCAGTAAAACACTTACTTAAACAAAATACTAAAACAAAAGCCCAAAGTCGCTGTGAGATCAAAGATTGCACAGACGGGTCGGTGGGTTACGCAGTAGTCATAAATGTTGTTAATTAAAAACGTTTGATTAAATGATTAATTAAAAACTCACGGCAAGTATTGCACAACAACTTGGAAGTTATTCTGACAAGTGAAGCGTGTGCAATGTCCGCCCACCAGAGTCATAGGATTCTTAGTTGCACACTGTTCACAGGCTTTGCGAAACCGTGGGTGGTTGGTGGCTGGTCACTCGGTCACTCTGTTGTGGTTTGCTCCATCTGTTATCTCTCTCTCTCTCTCTCTCTCTCTCTCTCTC
>NW_004797962.1:320585-322758 GCF_000002075.1 Aplysia californica
ACTTTAATTAGTTGGGATAGCCCATATTGTCGTCAAGATTTTCACTTTTTTATGATACATATGCACGACAGGGCTAACCCATATTGTTTTTGTTTTTTTGGCTTACTTTAAAGAAAAGTACCGTATTACTACATTTGTAGGAAAAACTATTGTGAGTAATATAACTAATAGCAATCTACCTACTCACTTAAATCCAGCAGTATCGCTTAAAAAATGAAGGACTTAGAATGGATTTTGTAGGTTCTCAACTTTAAAATTGATTTTTCTCAAAACAGCTTTTTTCAGGTTAGCCTAGTTATGCTTTTAACTAAGCGACCAGTTATCATTATAGCAATAACATGACCACTGAGGCCTACGTAAAGAATATTCTTAATCTCTGCATGTGTAAGGCCCCATTTACACTTACAGTTCATTGATCGACAAACTGTAAGATATTGAAAAGACGGCCGGCATCCTGTCAACTGCCTGGTAAAACTGAGCTTGGAAAGGAGCAATCCTCTCGATATCGAAGGGTTCTCAGCCCAACAACCAGATATCTGACAAGCCAGATATTAGCCGGCCGGCGAACTGAAGACATGACGAAGAGGGAGCAACTTCTTTGATGTTGCCCCTGGCGGAGTTGAAAATGCATTCCAAGATGTTCCTAAATATTGGTCAAATAAAAAAAAAATTTAAAAAGATTTTCGTGACCAGCCACCCAAAATTAGTCAAACTCACGCGGGGAACACAATTTAATGCCGGATTACTAAGTTAATTTTTGTGTGTGCTTTGTGTGTTTTGTCAAGGACTGACACTCTAACGATAAAAGAAAAACGTGTACGTCTAATTGGAGCTTCTCTCGTCGATGAACTGTCAGTTTAACGATGACCCAGATCTAGCGTCTGTCGGTTAAGCTGTCAGTTTGTCGGTGAATGAACTGTACGTGTAAAGGGACTCTAAGTGATCGTCGAAATACCTGGGCAAAACAGGAGTTCGGCACACAGGAAGGGGTTGGTCGTGGTGTCGTTCCGGAAGTCGCTCACGTCGAGGCCCGACCATTCTCTCTCCTTGACCTTGAAAAGGTCGTGCAGACACGTACGTCCTTTCATGAAGTTCACAAGGATCTCCGCCCTCTTCATGGTAAACCAGCACATGTAGTAGCTCGCACTTGTCTGAGGAGGAGAGAGAGAGCAGCGGATGGCGGCTTAGACTTATTTTGTTTTTATCCGTAGGTGTTTTTCTTTACGCCCCCCATTGACACAATTTAGATAATTTCGGAGGCACGCTTCCGACATTGCCTGTCAGAGATACCCTGGAAAAATGTTTAATGTGTGCCGCGCGCTCATGCGAACTAATGCAGTTGCGAGCGTCTTAAAACACTTACACCCCCCAAAAAAACAAACAAAAAAAACAAAACAACAACAACCCCAAAACAAAACAACAACAAAAACAAAAAACAACAAAAAACAAAAAAACAACAAATTAATACAAAATACATTTTTTAAAAACCAAACAAACAAAAAAACCCACCCTGGCTTAGAGGCATCAAACATTCCAGCAGAAAGACCGAGATACTCGATAAAAATGTATTCTCACTCGGGAATCGAACTCTAATCTCCTGCGTACGGCAGCGAAGCGCCTAAACGCTACATTACAGACGCTGGTAATATCGGCTCTGACTTGTGATAACAGTGTCATGGTTTTGGTACATTTGTTTTTGTAAAAGTTTTTATTGACACCCCCAACTGCATGTGGCATCGGTAGTCTAGTGGTTAGGTTACAGGACTCGCAATCATGAGATTATGGGATCGGGGGATCGAGCCTTTGCTCGGTCCGACGCAGTGTCCTTGGGAAAAGCACTTTAAACGAATTTCTCATTTGGCTCGGTCCTTTCGGAGATGGACGTTAAACTCAGAGACTCCGTCTCTTAAAATAACCTAGTACTGTTGACAGGGTCGTTAAGCCTATACATGTACCATAAACCCAACTACATACAAGATAACAAGAACGGGTGAGACATAAGTTGATTGTATCCACTTTTGTTCACAGCACGGATTGGTTTTACTTCGCAAGTAAGAAAGTAAGTAAGTTTATTCAGTGTTTAAGGCCATTGGCCCACATCACATCCCACAAAACACTCATTTGATAAATAAAGTTTCCACAATGAATAAGTACAGGTTGTGCACATATCTCT
>NW_004797962.1:324276-325209 GCF_000002075.1 Aplysia californica
GAAGAAGAAGAGAAGAAACAGAAGAAGAAGAGAAGAAGAAGGAGAGAGACTGCATGTGTGCATGCGTGCTTGTGTACGTGCATGCGTGCGTGCATGCGTGCATGCGTGCATGCGTGCGTGCGTGCGCCCGTGTGTGCGTGTACGTGACACTGACATTGTTCAACATTAATTTTCTCAACTTTTTAGAATCTCTTTTTATTTCCGTTTCCTCTTATTCGGGGATCAATGACAAGCGCCAACAGCAGCACGTTATAACGGCAAGGTCCGGGTGTCTTGTTTTATGGTTTGGGCACCCGAAACAGAAGTATTTCCCATGACTCAGCATCAGGATTTAAGTGAATGGGCAAATAGGAGAGTGCGCCTGCATACTAATGGACGGTCCACTCAACTCGAGCGCGTGTGTGTGACCTTTCAACCACGGACGTTCACTGTTTGTTTCTGTTTAAAGATTGTTCTAAGATGGTTATTTCTAATTAAGGGCTTTAGAGTCATGAGTGGGTCGACCCGGCTTTCTTGTGACCGACTTTACGCTTATCAAAACCCGTTGTCTTTGTAGAGAGAGAAGGGGTGGGGAAGGGGAGGGGGAGGAGAGGGCGAGATGGGGGAGTGTGAGTATCTATCTATCTATCTATCTATCTATCTATCTATCTATCTCTATTAGATGGAATACTTGATGCAACTCAGGCTCAGCCAGACTCGACCTCCAGGAGCCCCCGGGTAAGTTGAGATTGAAACCCCCACAGGACAAGACAAAAAGAAATTGAAGAAAGAGGTAATGGTGACGGTATCACTTTTGGTATGGTTCAAAAGCCCTTTCAGGATTATACGAGGACTTTAGATTTTGCACATATCGCCAGTTCGATGTATCAGAAAAGCTGAGGAGCTATGCAAATTCAGATGGCGTAGTTTTTAAAGTGTTTTTTTTTGTTGGGG
>NW_004797962.1:325764-329461 GCF_000002075.1 Aplysia californica
ACACAAACACACACACACACACATAATACACTATCTTTTCTCCCTCTGATCGAAACAGCAACCAAACAAAACAAAAAACACACACAAAGTGGCAAACCCTCTCTTGGTACTTCCAGTCCAGTTTATTCCCGCGCCTGCGGTCCACTTCAAAGTATTTGTGGGCCGCCAACCACAGCGCTGCCCTTTGAACTTCGTGACGCATCGGGTCAATGACCTCGACTGGACGCTCTTCACACCCTGTCAGTTGGTCAAATAAAGGTGGGGTTTTTTGTGGGGTTTTTTGTTTGGTTTTGTTGTTGTTGTTGTTGGGTTGTTTTTTGGTGAGGATGGGGAATTATACTGATGACGTATATGTTTAACAAACGCTTTACATATTTCAGACTTGTAGAACGCACTATTACGCCAGTTTGTGTCTTTTGGAATTATAATTAATATACATTTTACAAACACTTTACACTTTTCAGTTTTGTACAACGTGCGTTACCTCATTTCGTTTCTTTTATATGGTCCTTGTTCTGAACTTCTGTTGTTTTGGGGAGGTTCTCCACCCACTTTGCTCGGTCCCTTCGAAGAAGGACGTTAGATTCGAGGTCTGCCTTACAGTATTGAAAAGGACGTTAAACATATGTGAGGCATCGTGGGGAAATCAGGCGCTAGACAAAATAATGAAATAGAAAAAAAAAATACGGTTTTTTCCGGCCGGTTTGGCAATTCCTATCGAAGTTTTGTTTTTTGGTTCAAAACATTTAAAGTAAATTAAAGAACATATTTCTGCGTGGCTTATACTAAAAATTGTTGTTTAGATGTACAGAAAATTGTAAATTTTCAATTTCCACGGACTCTAAAGCTATGGCAATAACCAAACTTTGGTGGCTATTCTCTCTATAATTTTACCTCTGAATTCAGGCAACCCCCATCTCCTCCTTCAATCGCAAATATCTCGACTTGTAGAAAAGAAAACAATTTTTTTTTCTTGGAAAACAAGACAAATTAACAAGCTTTATGATGGTACCAATTACTCCACACGCACAAAAATTGACGAGCGCCTGATTCCACCTCGTCACAACACATAGATACAAAGCCCTGTTATGACGATCACACTTAAACGGAAGACACTCTTACGTTTGGGCTCTCGTGGCCTAGAGGTTAAGGGGCTCTCCTCTCATTCAAAGGTCCAGGGTTCGAATCCGGGTAGCGACCGAAACATTTTCGTCTCCAAAATTGTCTCCTTTCACCTCTTTTCCTGCTCTCTAGCAATGTTCTGTCGTCTGTGTTCGTCTCCACTTTCTGCCCCCATCCCCTCACCTCCTTTGCTGCCTCCTCTGGGCTTCTAACTCTTTCTGCAGCCTTTCTACTGCTACTCCTTGGCTCCTTCTTACTGTTGTCTTTCAGCCACACCCCTAATCCTCTGGTAGGAAAGATCTACACCTAGCCTTCTCGGACAAGGGCCAAAAATCTCTGAGGTCCTATGTGCAAGTTGTGCACATTAAAGATCCCTTGGTGGTACAAAATCGACAAGAGTAGGCTTCGGCAGCCACCCGGGCAAAATTCAAAATTTCCTACCAACTGAAAAATGTTTAATGTGTTCTGCACGCTCATATGACCTCATGCAGTTGCGAGCGCCGTAAAACACTTACCAAAAATGGAAGAAAAAAAAAGATTTGTAAGCACACTGCCTTTAACTTATTTAGATTCTTTATAAAGCATGTCGCTCTTCTTACTACTTTATTCATTTGAAACTCCGCGCCTTTTATTGTTAACTCGGACAAAGATATGACTGCACGAGGCAGCAAGGTGCGCATAGATAGGAACTGTGATGGTGGCGTTGGTGGTCTAGTGGTTAGGCTACCGGACTCGTAATCGTGAGGTCTCCGAGTTCGGGGTTTCGAGGCTCAGGCCCAGCGTTACGTCCTTGAAAAAGGCACTTTACACTTTACGCGACCTTTCCTCGCTTCATCCAGATGTGAATGGGTACCCAGCGAAAGATCTTGTCAGTATGTCAGTTTTTAGTGCCTGTGAAATGGTTGCTTGCTGTGTATACTTCGCAAAAAGTTGAGATTGTATCCGAATGCTACTGTCCGGTCGGCTAAGGTTATAATATTGACTGATAAGCGCACAGAGCTGGGAATACACATGCTACTTCTTATCATGATTAAACACATACACCGAATTTGAATATTTTAACTTTTTAGCATTTTAAAGTAAATTGGTTACCAGTCGTGGAGTGAACTTTCGCAGAGGTGAACAACTTGTGTTTCGCGCGCTCATATGACCTTAGCAGTTGCGAGCGCCGTAAAACCTTATACTACTACTAAACACATACGCTTGCACTTACCATGCAAAAGAAATAGGAGAATTTCTCAAAGTTATATTAGTTTTAGCATGAGTTTACGGCACTTGCAACACAAAAAGATCGTATAAGTGTCGAAGAATAGATGTGTTACAAGAGAGTAACAAACACAAAAAAGAAGGAGGGGAAATAGAGACAATAGATTTTTTATAGGAAAGAAGGAGTAAACCGCACCAGAGCACCCGCCAACCACCGACCCTATTTTACAACTAACTGCTGAGTCATGAAAGTTAAACCAAAAGTAAAAGGGTATATAATCGTAAGTAGTCTATTGCTTCCTTCCCTAACCCTATCCATCCGTACTACTGGGGTCCTTTTGTACCACCGGGGTTGTAGACCTATTCTTCACATTTTAGAATACTTCTAGTACGAAGATCTCTTTGAAACTTTCAGTATTTCTTTAAAAAATCATTTTGACAGACTGCTATGCAAAGTGTACGGATCGGATTAGCGAGTGAATTTCCTCTTTGGAAAGTGGTGTAACGGAGTTCCCCACGTCGTATGGATACGATAGTAAAACACGACGTACGGACAGGGTTAATGAAGCAAGCCCGTGAATGCAGAACTTACATGAGTGTGCACAGAAGCATGTTAAGAAAAGCAAAAGGGCACTCATCGTTATTCCTAGCATAATTTGAGATCGAAGGAAGAGACGCAGTTTCTTTAGAGATGGAGTCTCTTTTATAGAAGAACTCCCGTTTCTCGTCACATCCACTACCGGAAGTCAGCTCCTTCACCACTTTAGTGCCGTCGGATATACGAATAAGGTCTTTTTTCTTCTTTTTTTAATGCATGCTTTTGTAGTCATTAGGGGGGTTTCAGGGGTCTCCCCCTGACGAGCGAGTACGCAATAGCTGTATAGTAGGGCAGGTAGGTGGGGGTTCAGGGGGGGGGGTGTACCCCCCCCTGATATAATGTGCCGTAAAATCGAAACTAACCATTTGCGACATTTTTCACTGCCAAAATCGTGTTAAGGGCCCTAAAAAAAATACCCCATACAAAGCCACAATATAATACCCTTTATGAGACGGGAGGGTTTCTATAAATTTACCGATGGGGTATATCAAAAATCGTGCTCAACTTTTGTAACATGTGGAGTTTTGAAAGAAAACTTTTCTTGGTTGTTGGCTTGTGATGAAACCCGCAGAAAATGTACCCAAAAATTGCGTCATCAAAATACGCTTATTCTGTCCACATTGCTTGTTACTTTTTCGCCTCCCTCAACACTGTCTTTCTATTTCTGTCTGTCTTGAAGAAGAAGAAGAAGAAGAAGAAGAAGAAGAAGAAGAAGAAGAAGAAGAAGAAGAAGAAGAAGAAGAAGAAGAAGAAGAAGAAGAAGAAGAAGAA
>NW_004797962.1:330333-331966 GCF_000002075.1 Aplysia californica
CCCCCATACGCACGCTCAGGTGCACCCCCATATACACACACACTCTTCCCTAACACTGGGAAAGGGTTATTGTTTTAGTAGAGGTTTTACGGCGCTTGCAACTGCATAAGGTCATATGAGCGCCAGAAGATTAGACGTGTTACAAGAGAGTAACAAACATAAAAAAGAAGGAGGGCAGATAAGGACGACAGATGTTTGATAGGGAAAAAGAAGCAAACCCATAGACCTATATGTCTATGAGCAAACCACACCAGAGCACCCGCCAACCACCCACGGAAAGGGTTAGAGGTCAAGGGACATAACAAACTAATGTTTGGTGCACTCTACGCTATATCACAAATACATCCCCCTCTCATTCTTGAGTGCGCGTCTGGCCTGCACTGACACGCATTGGTTTTGTAGTTGTATGGGTGTTTGTGGATGTTCTGCGATCTCATCAACATAATGGTAGATTATTAAAATGTGGTCGATTTTAAGCACAAGGGGGCTATCCCGAAAAATGCTGTTTTGAGAAAATTGAAGGTAAAGTTTTTGGACCCCTGTTCAGTTTCTTTAAAAGACAAGGAAAATGTGACGTAACCTCGTTGTTCTCAGATTTTCAATTTTTTTTTACCCAATTTTTCAGCACCACTCATTTCCCGATGCTATTTAGCCTTTTTACATTAAATAAACACCGCGCTGAGTAGAACTGAATGAGCCTTGCAATTATTAAACAGTCTTATTATAGACAAATTGGATTTGCTGGGGTCCGTAGATCTTTGTTATGACTGCAAACGACAGAGCCAATCTGTGAGCCATTTGAACTGGCTAGCCGTAACAAAAGAGTGAAGGTACACGAGACATATGAACCGTTATGTACACATTAAACCCATCACAAACACATCCCTTCCTATCCTATCCCCTCTTTTTTTCTTTTTTGTTTGGGGGGGGGGGGTGTTACGTTTTACGGCGCTCGCAACTGCATAAGGTCACATTAAACATTTTCAGTTGGTAGAAAATTTTGAATTTTGCCCGGGTGGTGACCGAAGCCTACTCTTATCGATCTTTAACGTGCGCAACTTGCACACGGATATCGGAGATTTTTCACCCTTAACCGAAAAGGTTAAGTGTAGATATTTCTTACCATACGACCAGTGGTGTGGAAAGAGAGCAGTTAAGAAGGAGCAAAGGAGTAGCAGTAAAATGCTACAGAAAGAGTCAGGAGGTGGAAAGGAAGAGGTGGGAAAGGCAGAAAGTGGAAACGAAAGCAGACGACAGAACAGGGTTAGCGAGCAGAAAAGGAGGCGAAAGGAGACACCTTAGCAGTGGTAAGGACGATAGGTGTTTAACAGGAAAGAACGAGAAAACCACATCAGATACACACCTTCCTACAACCCATAAGATTTTTAAAAATATTTTTAAATCTAGAATTCTAAGCCCAAAAAATTAACAATGACAAGATTGTCTCTTGAGAAGAATAGCTTTATTGGCGCGGTCAGTCTTGGAATGTGTAAAAATAGAATGCTTACACGTGGGATAAATGTACATAAACATATTATTTATAACATTATTAGTCATAAACCATGGTAACAGCTCGCCGTAAGACTATGGAAGTGCAACGTGAAATATGATTTAAAAAATACAAGGGAGGATG
>NW_004797962.1:332947-356770 GCF_000002075.1 Aplysia californica
CCCCTTTGGGAATGGCCTAAAGACACTTCAGTCAGTGGCACCGCCCCCGGGGGGTCATATATCATCTATGTTATACCCAGAAGTATCGACTGGCTACGAAAAAATATCCTCAACTTCACGAACCTCTTGGAAACGAGCGCGCGTGGATTAAAAATTTACAGATAACTTTGGTGAGGCATCATGGTGAAATCAGGCGCTCGTCAAAATAATACAATCGAAGAAACAGGCATTTTTTTCCGCGCCGGCAAATGAATGACCTTTCAGATAATACCAGTAACTCCACATGCCCCAAAAATTGGCGAGCACCTGATTTCACCGCGTCGTGACTAAGAAAGAGGTAGATCTAGAGGAGCTAAGTAGTATAAATTTGCGTTGTTTGAGCAAACATTGACGCAATATGACCGTCAAGGCAAGACAGACAGAGAGGAACTACGGACATGTATTGCGCCAGATCTTTTGGGCTGTCTATTTTACATTGTCTGTCCGTCTACAACAACCAATGGCTTCCTCTGACCCACTTGCTCAAAGTAATCTACCAAACACAGCTACAGCTTACGGAAAAACTTGCCGCACCATTCAGATTTGTTTTTTTAAATCATGTTTTCGTATAGTTTTACAACACATGGGACACAATTAGGTGACATGAGTACGGAAGATTAGGGGCGTTACTAGGAGTAACATACCAAGAAAAGTGGGAGGAGAGATCTTTCGATAAGGGTGAGAGATGTTTTATAGGGAAAAAAAGGAATAAAGTAGAAAACCACACCAGAACACCTGCCAACCACCCACAACCATTGAAAGACCGATAAATAACTATATATGGAAATTTTAATGTTATAAGATATGCAGAAGGGAAATGTTCAGCGCCGTAGTATTCACAGAGAACCGAAAATACTACAACTTTTAACATACTACGTGCATAAATCGCACTCTGGGACAAAGTCTCTCCTGAAGTTTCCGTCTGTTCACAAAAATGACCCCCTGACCCCCACACAACAGTGACAGACATCGAACATTCTACTCATAAAAGGTAACCATATCACAAACAACCCAAGATATCTTTTTTAGTCTAGTTTTAGTAGAGGTTTTATGGCGCTCGCAACTGCATAAGGTCATATGAGCGCCAGAGGATTAGAGGTGTTACAAGAGAGTAACAAACATAAAAAGAAGAAGGGGAGATAAAGACGATAAACGTTTGACAGGAAAGAAGAAGCAAACCACACCAGAGCACCCGCCAACCACCCACCCCAATAGTTCCCCCACACTGTATACAACCAACAACAAAAAGGTACTCCCCCCCTCTCTCTCTCTCTCTCTCTCTCACACACACACACACACACACACACACAACCACACTCACAAACACACTCGCACAAGCACGCAAGCCCTCACACAAGCGCAGCACACACACACACATACCGTTAACCACCCACTAACTAGACAGTTCCAAATGCTACCAAACAAACAATACCACCATTCAATCTAACCAAACAAACAATACCACCATTCAATCTGATCAAACAAACAATACCACCATTCAATCTGATCAAACAAACAATACCACCATTCAATCCGACCAAACAAACAATACCACCATTCAATCGGATCAAACAAACAATACCACCATTCAATCGGATCAAACAAACAATACCACCATTCAATCGGAAAGTGAAAGTACATCGCACCTCTGCATGAGAAGACACAGTGCACAATAATAAGAGAGGACTACAAAATCAAAGAATGAGAGAGAAGATACATGTACAAAAAATGGAGCAGGAAAACAGAAAGTTGAGAAAGAAAGAACTGAGACATAGATTCTGTGAGACTGTTGGAGAAAGACAGAAAACTCACATTCCATAATCCAATAAAAAAAAGAGTGTATGTATGTATAGTATAAGGTTTTACGGCGCTCGCAACTGCTAAGGTCATATGAGCGCGCAAAAAAGAGTGTAAAGAGATCGTTTATTTCAGTTCCCTTTGAAGTGTCACCATCTCATTTCAGTCATGATGAGATTTTGCTTATACATTGCAATATTATACATATCATACAAACAATCCACTCCTCTCTACATCCCAAAATGAGTCACATCATATCTTGGAATTTGCCCTATTAAAAATACTGGTCAAGACGTAAAAGGTATTTCCAAACCTTTACAGTTCGTTTGAAAATCGTAAATCTATCAGCAGGCCATTGACAATAGAGTTGAAGCGATGAAATAATATCTTTTTAAAATGCTGAAAAAGAACATCAACATAAAAAATCAGAGCCAAAGACCATCAAGACAGAAGAGTCAGATTCTGGAGCCATGACCTAATCAACGAACATAAACATTTTAATAAAACAGTACAGTCAAGTCATGATTCAGACACGAAGATTTCATAAAACCACGACCATATCCAAAATAAAACAAGGCTACGTGAACAGCTTTACAATTTATGTCTTGAACTTTTGAATGCGTGTCTTGTTGGTCTCGGCCACTTTCCTTCAGAACCCCTCGTCCAATCAGCTTCAACTAAAGCGATGACACTCCATAGTTCAGATGTCACGCTCACTTAGAGTAAGCCACAGTCTTGAACACACTTCTGAACCCCACCCTCTTTTCGTATCCACCGAGGTATGCTCTGCAAAAGACTACATAGTGAGGCAGTGTGGTGAAATTAGGCGCTCGTCAAAATAGTGAAAGTGAAGAAACTTACACTTTTCCGCTGGTTTGGCAATTTTGATCAAAATTGTGTTTTTCAGCTCAACACCTTCTATGTCCATTTAAGAACCCATTTCAGTGTAAATTATATTGAACAACCTTGATTAAGGGCAAAAAAAAAATGAAATTCTCAGTTTCCACGGACTGAGGCTTTTTCTGACTAATTCTACCTCTGAAACCGGGCGACTCCACCACATTCTATCGCAAATATCTCGATAGGCACTCAAGATAAGCGGGTAATTATTTCATGGAAAGCAAGGCAAATGAACAAGCTTTAAGATGACAGCAATCACTCCACATGCCAAAAATTGACAAGCGCCTGATTCCACTGCGTCGTGACTTTTTTACAGAAAACACAGCTGGTCTGTGCTGAATAGTCTGTTCGATATAAATACTAAGGAGTTCGGTTGGGGATGGCGTATTGTAGGAGCTGTATGTGATTTCTAATTTTGCATGTTCGTGTTAAATGAGCTCAAATATTATATGGTCGCTTTTAAGGACAAGCGGGCTAACCCAGATTTTGGGGGTTTCCAGAAATCTTGACCAACATCAAAAATGGGCATTGCCCTACCTGGAGGCGAAGTTTGGTTTCATTGGAGCATATATTTGTTTGGTTACAGAGAAAGCTCTCCTTGTTTTTTAAAGAAACTGAAAAACGGGCAAAAACTTTATCTTCTCAAAACAGCACGTTTCGGGATAGCCCCCTTCTGCTTAAAAGCGACCATGTGATACTCAGCATAGACCCATCTGTGTCCACTTATTGTGACACAAGGGAGATCATTACTTGCAAGAGCTTGCCCATCCACAGTGACATAAAGAATGCCCTTGCAAAAAAAAAAAAAGCTGTTTCAACAAATAGTCCATTCTTTTTTCTCTCCTAAACTCCCACTATCCAAACAGGTCTGCTCATAAAGCTCATAATAATTGGATTCTGTAAAACTGTCATTCTATTACACTTGATCACTAAATTTAAATACACTTTGAAGAGAAAGACAAGCGTACAAAGCTATGATAATCCAAATTCTCTTGGTTATAGCATTGTGTTAGAAATGACTCAGCTCGGTACATCATCTTATATTTTATATCAAACTCTATACCTCAGCTTGCATCTGGGAAGACATGGTCATAGTCAGAAAAAAAAGTATCGTACACAAAAACAGCTAACATAATGAGCCTACATACATACATAATACATGATATTATATATGTATGCGCAAGTGAATATAATATAAATATATACATACATACAGTTGAACTTAGGTAAGACGGAATCGCAAGGCAGCCAGTAAAATATTCCATTTTAGGGATATTCAGGGGGAGATGGAGTGGAAGTCAGAGGCCCAGCTGGAGTTATCATAGGTCGCTTGTCTGGGTGGCAAGCAGTGGTCAAAACTTCACACCTCTCTGAACATGACATGTGTCAGTTTCACTCCTGTTTTTCTCTTGCCAACAGTGCTTGCATTTAATAGGACAGGACCACTGCTTGACCTATTAAAACAGAAAAGATTGAACATCTTTGCTTCCACCCTTAGGCCCCCCCCCCCTCCAAATCGGTGTAATAAGAAAAGCAGCAGTTCCCCGCAAGCAGTTCAGGAGCAGTTATGAGCATGACATTGATGAATCATCCCATTTACAATTCTACTGAGCATAAGAACATGATTGTTAATGTTCCCCCTACCCTTTGGGAATGGCCTAAAAACACTTCAGTCTGGCTACCTACAAAAGTTTCCGTGCTGGAGTACCAATCCTCGAACAGGTTCACGGGCACTGGTGAGGATTTCCCACTCACACCACCCTGACTGTCTGTCTGCACCACTACGGGATCACATGGATGGGGTAGCATCTTCCCCCAAGCGGCACCCCTTGTCCACTTCCTCAACTTCAGGTATAGCGTGCCGATGGAACCAAACTTGATAGTTTTGTTTCAAATCAGGGCTGAGTGGGCAAAGTATTTTCCGTCTTACACTTAGACCGGTAAAAACTCTCCAAAGGGAAGGAATTTCTCTTTCCATTTCTGCGTTAGACAGGTTTCCGTTTTACAGAGGTAATTATAGAGGAGTTTATCAAGGGGGCAGTGGGTAGATTCCGTTATGACAGGTGTCCGTCTTACACAGGTCTCCGTTAAGGCAGGTTCAACTGTATCTATATCTATAT
Source organism: Aplysia californica (assembly GCF_000002075.1). Taxonomy (NCBI): domain Eukaryota; kingdom Metazoa; phylum Mollusca; class Gastropoda; order Aplysiida; family Aplysiidae; genus Aplysia; species Aplysia californica. The sequence continues at coordinate 337,804 of NW_004797962.1, forward strand.
ATATATATATATGTAATTATATGCATACAAAATCTCATATCTAAGCAGTTTTTATTGAGAGAGTAGAATGCTTGTTCCTTTATACTAAGTTTATACGGGGTGCCCACTACAGATGAGATCAGCCAATCGGGTCGATCGTCCGACTCGGTCGCCTCAAAAACAAACTTGTTTGTTTTCAGTTTCAGGCAATCGAGTCGGGCGATCCAGCCGTAGTGGGCACCCCATATTTATGTCAACGGGAATGTAAACAATTTCAATTGAGAAGATAAAATTACAAAAAGTATATGTTATGCAGCAATGACTCTTCATACCACCCAAAGTTTTCTTTTGAAGACGTACTACTAACAAATGTTCAACGATCATGCTTGTACTATATATTATGAAAAAAACAAAAAAGAAATGAAAATAATATGTCATGCAAGCCAGTCTATCACAAAGTGGCAATGTTTATAGATATAGGATATAGCCTAGCATAATTATCCAATAATTAGTTCATGTATTCATGTCATGGTTAGCCTAGGAAATAAGAGGCTTCAGCAATATGACAAGTAGAAAACTTCATGTCTTTCTCTACAAGGCATTTCATACCCTATAATTCCTCTGTATTTGCCAGATACTGAACTTTCACCTATGCCATAACCACTCTGTTCAGAAGTCTTTTTAATGGAAAAACCTCTGTCTTCTTACGAGGTTTTGAAACATTTACTTTGAAGGCCTCACATTAAGTAAGATTTACAACCCTACATTTGGATAAACCTGAGTTGGCAAAAGGAAAAGAGGAAAAGTTACTGCAAAGCCGTGTTTTGAAGGACCGAAAAACCCCCCCCAAAAAACATAAACATTTCAACTGATGTTGAAAAAATACATACTGGACATATTACTGCAAAACCGGTATTTTGAATGACCCTAAAAAAAAAACACCAAACTTTTCAGCTGATGTTCACAAAATAGCCTACATACTGAACATATTCCGCAATTTCATAGAAATAATATTTGGAGTCTACAGAATGGAAGGTGTATTTTTGTCTATTTTATAACGCAAAGTGTTGCTTTCTGCCAAAAATGAACACAGTAGTGACACCAATATAGAGAGAGACATCGTACGAAGAGTTTCATTGCACCAGGCCCATAAACATATGACCTAACTCATAGAATATAATATGTGAAGCAGCATGGTGGAATCAGGCTCTCGTCAAAATATTTAAAGTGAAGAAACTTGCATTTTTCGCAACTTTTATCAAATTTTTGTTTTTTGGCTCAACACCTTTCATGCCTTCTAAAGAACTCATTTCTGGGTGGATTTTTACGAAAAACTTTGATTAAAGGCGCAAAAAAGGTAAATTTTCAGTTACCACGGACTCTTAAGCTAAGGAAACAGCTAATCTTTGGCGGCCATTTTCTCACTAATTTTACCTCTGAAAACAAGTGACCCCCACCTCCTTCATTCGCAAATATCTCGACTTGTATTCAAGACAAATGGATATTTTTTCATCCAAATAAAGACAATTGTACAAGCTTTAAGATGATACCGATAACTCTACAGGCCCAAAAATTGACGTGAGCCTGATTCCACCACACTGCCTCACATAGGCCTATATAGTGAGTTAGACAATTCATTTTAATGAGCCTGAAAATTAGACGAATTACTCATTTCACAAGACAGTTTTGAACATGCATAAACTCTCAGCATCAGAGAAACTGTACAGCCAATATATATAAAATTCAGAAACATAATCTCTCGAATTCACAGGAATGAGCAACTTGTAGTACAAATTTAAATGCTTGAATATAAAAAGCAGGAAGAATGCAGAACCTACTCAAAGCTTTGAAACTGTTATGCAAACCGACAATAAAATCAGAGGTTGCAGTTTCCAGTTCATAAAATCACAGCAGCATATTATCATGTTATATATAAAAAAGCATATCTATGCTGCCCCAATATTTGATCTAAGGAGATAGGGAGCTAGTCTAGGGAATAAGAGTAACAGGTAAAATATTTGCATTTATATGACTTCATTCAAAAGAGAGAGAATATTGCATTTGCATACATATTCCACAACATATTCAAGTAGATACGGCAAGAACAGTTCACTCGCTGAGATCACATGGATAGAGAACAAAAATGTCCAACTAGTTCTTTTTTACATAGAAAACTATAGAATACTAGAGAGAACAACTAATTCACCAAGTGTTAGTGGAAGCGCTGCCAAATGTCAGATAACTTGGCACTGAATGCTCGATAAAAATTTGCTGCCAAGCTGAGGAGAAACATTTTCATAGGATTCACTTGTTGGCTTTAGACAAAACAACAGACATCGACCTAAACCTGGTGGCATTGGTGGCCTAGTGGTAAGGCCACCGGACTTGTAGTTGAGTGATTGCGAGTTCGGGGGTTCAAGCCTTAGCTAAGTCTGACGTTGTGTCCTTGGGAAAGGCACTTACTTTACACGAATTTCCCACATAGCTCGGTCCTTTCGCAGATGGACGGTAAACTTGGAGGTCTCACCTCTTAAATAAGCTAGTAGTGTTGATAGGGGTGTTAAACCTATACTATTTCACCATTTAAATCAATTTAAATCAAAGTTGAAGACAATGTTTTTCAGGAAAGTATATTTATAATGCTGAAACTCTATATCTGAAATGTCTGTCAGTTTTTCTTTTCTTTTTTTTTTTTAAATTTATGCATGTCGTTGTGGTACTGAACTTTAGAGTTTTTGTGGTGTGTGTGTGTGTGTGTGTGTGTGTGTGTGTGTTTGTGGGGGGGGGGGGGGGAGGGTTTGTGTCACCGAGCATTTTTGTGGATTCTGGCGCATTATAAATTCATTTATTATTATTATTACATGTATTTTTCTTTAAAGACCTAAATCTACAGAAATGCCAAAGTACACTTCTATACAGTCGACTTAGCATTAAAAGGAACCATGGAATTCATGTACAGAAATTTGATGCAGTCCAAACATGAAGCGTCTGAAGAGATCTTCCATGCTGATGAGAAAATGCAAGAACTACGAGGCAAAGATGACTCTACCTGACTTACTTTTGTTTGTTTGTTTGTTTGTTCGGGTACAAGGATGCACATCGACCCAACAATGGTCATTTAGTACTGGGAAAACGTAAGACAGACAGACAGACAGACAGACAGACAGACAGACAGACACAACAGAGAGAAAGTAAAGAAGTAGGACCTAACAGTGGCACCCTCCAACCACCCGCTAACCTGACTTTGAGGAGAAAATCTTTTGAGAACAAAATTTTCCATTGCTGTTAGGTTTTGAACCCAGGACCTACTGAATGAGACGAACACCGTAACTTCTAGACCACAAAAGCCCCCGGACCGCATATGTCTAAGACGAGCACCTTTCTCCTGGACAATTGGTGGTTGCTTTGGACAGGCTTGACTGTGTATAAGGATGCATGTGTGTTAAAGGGTTATATATGAGCAGAGCAATCAAACTGGCAAAATACAAGATTCAAAAGAAAATATGCAGTAATGTAGAAAAACTCTTTATATATAAAAAAAATAATAACCCTGTCCGAAGTCAGTAATCCACACAGAAAGTTAGGAATGGGAGCACCTTAGCGAGCTTCTCTGATGACTTGCACACAAAAGAGAGAGAAAAGAAAAAGAATCTTCCCATCCCATAAATGGCATGTCATAACAACAAAATATACTAGAAACATCTCAGACAAAAATTCAGATAAATATAAGGTACACATTTTTCTATAGTACTTGCTAAATGCTGATTACAGTTTGGTGTGGGTAAATACAAGCCATCAGCATACAAATTGTTATTACTACAAGGAAAAAAGTACTATAAACAGACAGAAGTCAGAAGAGAAGGAAAAATTAAAGGAAACTTGCTAGTGTCAAACTCTAGCTACCTGCACACAATAATGAGTGACTAGCTAGAAAATAACTCAAAAGTAAAAACAACCTATACCACACTTATTGGAACTAAAATTACAACATAATGACATTTGCATTGCCGGTACTATTTGGTCGCTTTTGAGGACGAGAGGGCTAACCCAGATTTTGGGGGCTTCTAGAAATCTTGACCTACACCAAAAGTGGGCATTGCATTGCCCTACCTATAGGAGAAGTATGGTTTCATTGGTGTGTATATTTGTTTGGTTATAGAGAAAACTTTCCTAGTCATTAAGGGGCAAAAACTTTACCTTCAATTTTCTCAAAATAGCACTTTTCGGGATAGCCCCCTCGTGCCTACGACCATTTATCTGTCCCCATGGTTTTATGCACCCCGAATAATTTAGCAAAATTTGATAATTTTTTGCACAATTTCTGATTATTTCCTTTATCATTCTTTGTTAAAATTAACAGTTCGCATAATTTCACATTTTTGGGCTCAGTTTGCATAATTAATTTCAAAATTTTTCTTGCATAAAACGACGGGGACAGACTTACTCAGCTACTCCGTTCAAAGTGCTCATGTCTGTGTGAACACTATGGTTGACCCTTAATATTTGGAAGACTCTCTTGTTTACTGAGACACACCATTCAAGTTTCTAATTTATCACATAAATGTTTTCATTTCCAACGTATTATCTTCAGGACAGTTATAATTACTGTTATCATCTCAGAGACAAACTGTGCTGAAGAGATTCACAGCATGAAATAAAAAGCAAAAATGCAAATATGGAGACACAAACTAGTAAAAGTAAAAGTGTGCTTTCTCCCCAGTCCCCCCCCCCCCAACCTCCCCCCCACCCTATTCACATTTGGAGAGCAAAATAAACAGTGTATAGATACTAAAAGCTATACTCTAGTAGGGAATTTGATGTTTCAAAAAGGCTGATTTGGGGTAAATTGTACGGAGAGTCTACTACCTTATGGGCCCCGAGCATTAAACAAGCTGTACCCTTCTGTGCACCCAAAACCATACTCCAGCTTGCAGTACGGTAGTGCAAATCAGGCGATTCATCGAAGGGAGCTCAGTGCACTGTTCTTTAAGGTTGGAGAAAGGGCTTAGAGAATAAAGGTGGCCGAGTTTAGAACTCAGATTTTGATTATCTTGGCCTCAGAAAAATCACTAGACAGTTTAGTTTTAGTAAGAGTATTAGTACGGCACTTGCAACACAATAAGGTCATATAAGTGCCGAAGATTAGAGGTGTTACAAGAGAGTAACAAATATAAAAAAAGAAGGAGGAGAGATCAGGGGGGATAGATGTTTGATAGGACATAAGGAGCAAACCACACCAGAGCACCCGCCAACCAACCACCCACACTCACTAAACAGACCCCAAGTAGCACTCACTGGGATAAAGAAATAGACAGTACTCCTTGCATTATGAAAAGCTCCAACTGTTTGAGTCTTGCTGAGATGTGACAACATTACTCACCGGCATGTGTTAGAAAACATTATGAGCAGGAAAAGGATGATAAAGAGGAACAAAACGAAGAGAATGCTTTGCTTGATGAGAAATAAACTGGAAGATAAGAACAACCTTAAATGTACTATCTTTTCAAGTTTTCTTCAGGTATTAGAACAGTATTATGCATATATAGATTGATACCTGACAAGAAAATATCTTAATACAAAACAACAATGATAATAATAATAATAACAAAAATGATATTAATAATGAACATATTTCTTGGCGATGCATTAACAGAAGAAGAAAACACTGCTTAATCTGTAAACACAAGAACATGGCACTCTTTATCAGGTTGATAAATCTGTTTCTAATCAACAGCTCGGAACAGCTTTTTGCCAATCAGTGCGTATATGTCATGCTTTTTTCTAAAGATCTCAGGACCTAGTGCATACTTCAGACAAGACATATTCAACAGAAGTAAGCAGTTATAATACCACAGCAGTCAATTGATTTCTCTGTTGACTTCAATATTTTACAATCCAAAAAATTATTGCTCTCTGAAAGTTTATTTCTACAAAATAAACATATATATATGTAAAAATTTGCTGCATATATATATCAATATATTTTATCAAAAGAAAGCAGTGTGAGCCACAGCTGAAATAGTATAAAGAGACAAATTATCGTGGTGTTCTCTTCAACTGCGATGAAAGCCTCAAATCTCTATAGAATACTTTAACCCTCCTAGAGATGACCGCCGACTAAATCAGCCATATCATATGTGAGGCATCAAGGTGAAATCAGACGCTTGTCAAAATAATGAAATCAAAGAAATCATCATTTTTCTGTCAATTTGGCAATTTTTATCAAATTTTTATTATTTTTGGTTCAACACCTTTTAAAACCATTCAAAAACACATCACTGTGCAGATTTTATGGAAAAATGTTTATTTAAGGCCAATAAAATATCAGTTTTCAGTTTCCAACGACTTTTAAACTTTGGAAATCGCCAAACTTTGGCGGCTGTTTTCTCGTTCATTTGACCTCTGAAACCAGGCGACCCCTACCTCCTTCAATTGCAAACATCTCGACTTCTATTCAAGATAAAAGGGTATTTTTTTCACCAAAAACAAGATAAATAAACAGGCTTAACGATGATACCAAAAACTCCCTATGCCCAAAAATTGAAGCGTGCCTGATTCCACCGCGTCGTGACATATGTTTCCTTAAGTGTTGCTGCAGCCAATTTAATCAGCTGTAATTTAAGTCGCTATTTCTATAAAATTATACCATTTAAAAAATATAGATACACATTTCAACTCCTCAAATGAGCTCTACTTTCTATTTATATTCTACTTACTGAAAATGTATAGATTTCTGGTCTGTACTTGCTTAGTTTACCTGTCTTCAAGCATTTTCCAGCTTAATATATAGTGAAATCTTAGAATTTCCCAGTACACAACAGGCTATTCATTAGCAACACTTGGTGGGTACAGAACAGCTATCAATAAATACACACCATGTTTATCCAGTTGCCATATGTGAGGTATCGAGGTAAAATCAGGCACTCGTCAAAAAAATGAAATGGAAGAAATCAGTGTTTTTCTGCTAGTTTGGAAATTTTCTTCGAATTTTTGTTTGTAGGCTCAACACCTTGTATGTCCATTCAAAAGTATGGATTTCATGGAAAAACGTCGATTAAAGGGACAAAAAAAAAGTAAATTTGGAGTTTCCAAGGACTCTTGTCCTATGGAAGTCACCAAACTTTGGCGGCCATTTTCTTGCTAATTATACATCTGAAACCAGGTAAACCCCACCTCCTTCATTCGCAAATATCTCGACTTCTATTCAAGATAAATGGATATTTTTTTGATCAAATGCAAGGCAAATGAACTACCTTTAAGGCAATACCAATAACTCCATTTACCCCAAAATTGATAAGCGCCTGATTCCACCGCGTCGTAACAAATTTGCTAGTGACACTTGGTGGGTAAAGAACAATCATCAAATACACGCCATGCTTAGTCAGTTGTCACAGATATCTAAATAAAACTCTCAGCTATTTGCTCATTCTGTTTCACCTTTGGTCGCGGTGGGGTCTGGCCTGATGAGGAGCCCATGCTGTGTGGAGGTCTATTCTGTGAGAAATGATGTCCTTGAGACTTATGGATGGCTGGTTCCGGTCTGTACTGGGGCCCGCTCTGCTGCTGCAACATTTTCTGAGCCAGTTCCTTATGCTTCCGCATCACCATATCTTCAGTAAAACCACCATCATTGTCATCATATCTGAAACCGGCATTTTCCAGTCCACTAGGGGAGCCACTGATATCTCCCAGAGGAGTGGTATCGTTGCCCCAATGTCCATGCACATCCAATTTGGTTTTGACAGAATACTCATTAAGGTCATACGAACCACCTCTGGAACGTTGACCATCTGCATCAGCGCAGTAGCCACTGTCAGCATTAGTGGAATGAGAGGAGCGGTCACTGTCCTGTTTTTTAAGATAGCCATCATAAGTCCTGACCTGTTGAAAGTGAGCTGGATCTGACCCATGAGGACGGCTGTACGGGGGGTTGTATGGGGGCGCGGTTGGTGAGAGGGGAGACGAGGGAGAATAAGCCCCTGATGATCCAGGTCTTGAAGGGTTCACAATCTGCACATTAGCGTCGAGGTGTCCATATTTGTCGACTTGAAGCGTTGAATATTGAGGGGGAGGAGGCGATGCCCCATGTTGGTAACGATCTTGCTGTGTAGAAACTGAACCCCTTGGGTGAGGGCTAGCATGAGGTTCGTTATAGTACATTTCATGCTCTGAATAAGCGTAATCCTCACGCTGACTGCTTTCATCTTGATACCGTCTTCTAGACTGAGACGGCATCTTTTCAGCGCCATCGTACATACCAAAGTCATGTTCTACTGCTGGTGGCTCACCCCCAACAGCTCCCAACTCTTCAGTAGGGTTCTGAGGAAGAGTTCGCCCATAACTAGGCTTGTCCCTGTCAGCGTTTGCTCCCTGCTGCCCTCGTTGCCGTTTCTTCTTTCTGAAGCTTTCATACAATCTTCCTGCTTGTTCGTAGCTGTAAGTGTGTTGCGGCACCTCATCTCCAATATTCTCCAGTGGGGACACAGAGTTTATTGTCCATGACGGTAGAACAGCCCGGATTTCATCTGGCAATATACAAGGCAAGAAGTCCCATAAAGACAACAAAATCAATGTAAAATCAATGTAAGACAAGATCTTATCAAGATACTTCCTGCCCAACCACCACAATATCTTAACCCAATGAACACTGACTTCCTGAACCCAAAATAACGGTAACCCATTCCTCGGCTTCCAGGGGAAAAAAATGCCAACACGACTACACAATCCATGAACTCCGCATGCCTTCTTTACGCAAACCAGCTCCCTTTTCCTTGAGCTGCCTTGACCTTTACAATAGTCACCACAATCCTACATCATTTTCCCCCTTCTTATCCTTGTACGGACTACTGTTCTACATAGACTAGCTAACACTGATATATTGCTGCTTCGGGGCAGGGGCAAATGACTTGCATACCTATATATATCAGTGTCATGGTTTCATTGGGTTAATTTTTTGGGGTCTCCCGTTTTTGACAGTGAAGTGTGTAACTTTTACACTATGGACACCGGTTGTATTTCTGATATTGTGGATACGAAAGTGAATCTGAATTAGACAACTGGATTAACAGCTTATCCAACTCTTAGATGACACAAAGAGATAACATCCAACAATAATAGATTTTTACCCTTTTTAAAAGCAGTTTTCATATATGTTTTTTTATTTTACCCTACCCTCAAAATAATTCAAAATAAAATATTTAGAAGTCAGATCAATGAAAACTCTTTGAGCACACAGTACAAAAATGGTGGATGTATCATTTTTTTAAGGAAACACATTTTGGTCAAAAGAGTGATTTTTGTCATTATCAGCCTGTAGCTCGAAACTGTCCGGGGCGAATTTTGGTACCTTTCTCTTGACGCACACATATATTCCATTTCATCTCATATCACAAGTAAAAAAGTAAAATTTACAACAGAATAATTAATATGGAAAATTGCTCTCCTGCATCTTTTACTTTCTCTAAGGGAATACACCTTCTAGAGTTAAGTTATAGAATCTTACCCTCTGTGACCGCTGACAAATGCGGTCTGGGTGGTATTTGATCCCCGACCTGACTCCACAGCATTTCATGCATGCCTATGTCATCAAACGTCCACGTCTGAGTCATGGTCTGAAATAATTAGGAAGCACTTTAGTTTTAGTAGAGGTTTTACGAAACTCGCAACTGCATAAGGCCATATGAGCGCCAGAAGATTAGAGGTGTTACAAGAGAGTAACAAACATAAAAAAGAAGTAGGGGAGATAAGGACGATAGATGTTTCATAGGAAAGAAAAAGCAAACCACACCAGAGCAACTGCCAACCACCCACTTAGAAAGCACTGATTGTAAGTATTTTTATCCTTCGTCTCTGTAATATAGATCACTTCGAAGGCAGGTGCTTTTACCCTGCCTGTTAGTGCCTACCCAGGCTACAAGGGATAGAGCATATCATTTCAAAAACATTTTTGGGGTAAGTGTTTTGCGGCGCTCGCAACTGCATAAGGTCATATGAGCGCGCAGGACACATTAAACATTTTCAGTTGGTAGAAAATTTTGAATTTTGTCCAGGTGGTGGCCGAAGCCTACTCTTATCGATTTTGGACCCCAAAGGGAACTTTAATCAGCCCAACTTGCACACGGGACCTCTGAGATTTTTCACCTTTATCCGAGAAGGCTAGGTGTAGATTTTACCTACCATAAGATCAGGGGTGTGGCTGAAAGACAGCAGTAAGAAGGAGCTAAGCAGTAGCAGTAGAAAGGCTGCAGAAAGAGTCAGGACCTCAGAAGAGGGGGTAAAGGAGGTGAGGGGGTGGGGGCAGAAAGTGGAGACGAAAGCAGACAACAGAATATACAGCATTGCAGAAAGACGAAAATATTGACTTGGTGAGACAAAACTTCACAAAGACGAAATCAAATTTATGTTTTTTTGCATGCAATGGAGAAGAGCCTTACTATTACCAAAGATAGTAAATAACAAGATGGGCCACTCAGCCAAAGTGTCCGCAGGAAGTATGCTCTTTGCTTCAGATGGCGCTGCAGTCTGTTTTGAAGCTCTCTTTCGTTTTTCCAGAAGAAGAATGGGAATAGCACCTCCTTGTGTGCGCAGATCGACTGCTGTTCATTAGCAGTTCGGGTTTGTTCAGTACGGAGTTTTAGTTTTTTATATTTTTTTTTTATGACCTCTCGCCTTTCATTTTAAAGTCAAATTAAACAAAGAAAACAATCACCCTTTCCTCCGGAAGAAGTTTTTTGTCAGCGTAACCATTTTAAAAAAAGCGTTCTTCCGAAATTCATTCAAAAACTTGCTAGTTTCACTTTGATTTTTTAAACTCAAGTAGGATAACTCTGTTCGCTAAATGTGCGCTTTTGCGAAGAGGGCGCCACTGAATTTTGAGGACACTTTTTTAATTGGCTCAAAGAGAGAAGTGGCCCCTCTTGTTATGTAGACTCTTTGCTATTACACCACAAATGCAGGCAATTATGACATACTGCCAAACACAACGTGAGAAGTAGTGACAGCCATGTAACATAACAGCTATTCTGTAGCTGGCTGTTCTCATAACAGCCTTCACTACAATCAAATACATTCATCATGTTAGTGTCAGCTTTATGTGTGTCTAGTTTGTTTCTTGAGCTGATTTTTTTCCCTCTCTTCTTGAGCCTGTACTTCTGCCTTCTACAAATAATTCCAACAAAATAGCATCCAAACATTTTGTAACTTCAAGAGACAAGAGCACAGCAAAACACAGGCTCTATGAAATTTTGGCTTTCACCAAAAGGCCTAATCTTTGGAGACCACCAGTGATACCTACCTTTAGTTCCATCAGACCAGGTGTCCTCCCAAGCTTTACGGCATAGCCATGGTGGCGAATGACCACATCACAGTACTCCCACTCTGCGTACCTCAGCGAGGCTAAACAAGCATCATATCCTGTCTCTGCTTCCCCGAGCTCCTTCTGTGCCAGATGCTCTTTGTAAACACGTTGTATCAAGTCCCCAAAGCAAAACTGAAACATGAACCAAAGGTCCAGTCAATGAAGGAAACAAAGTCTGGGACGGTATATGGGTAAATTGTCTCTTTCGGCACAGGAGGTCAGATCTGTTACGTTCTCAGACTTGCAACTGTAAGGTCGTGGGTTCTAATCCCATCAGGGGCCTGACGTTGTGTCCTTGGGAAAGGCACTTACACAAATTTTCCTCACTTCACCCAAGTAGAAATGAGTACCCAGCTATAGACAATGAAAGATCTTGTCAGTTTGTTAGTGTTTGAGCGCTTAATCAGCTCCTTGCACTGCATGCTTCCCGAGAACATGAGAAAGTTTCTGTGCGTTCTATGGTCTGAAAAGCGCATAGAGATTGCTGTCCGGCGGGGATATTTGCTATACAAATGCCATTTATCTATTAATATTTATTATTACCTAAGATTTAAATTTTATAATTAATAGACCAATAACAAATCCAACATACTTTGAGTCGTTGATATTTATTCTTGAAGGTTGGACCTGCATGCATGTGTACAAAATTAGGCTGAGCTCCATGTCCTGGCTGGGAGATGGCAACAGCAGAAGTAAAGACACAAGTTCAACAGTTCACCAACAGGCCACTCAAAAGTAAAGACACACGTTCAACAGTTCACCAACAGGCCACTCAAAAGTAAAAACACACGTTCAACAGTTCACCAACAGGCCACTCAAAAGTAAAGACACACGTTCAACAGTTCACCAACAGGCCACTCAAAAGTAAAAACACACGTTCAACAGTTCACCAACAGGCCACTCAAAAGTAAAGACACACGTTCAACAGTTCACCCACAGGCCACTCAAAAGTAAAGACACACGTTCAACAGTTCACCCACAGGCCACTCAAAAGTAAAGACACACGTTCAACAGTTCACCAACAGGCCACTCAAATGATTGTCAATGGTTCACATTATTATTTACTATTTACACAATTTACATCATTTATGGGGGCAAGCTCCTTTAATTTGCTTCAACCCTGTGTACCTGGGTCAATCCAAATAAAGTACAAAGTAGGATTCTAACACAAAGACGGAGTTAAGGTGAATATTAACCCTTTGAGCCCCGACCTCTTGACACTCTATTAAAATGAATCTCCCTGTATGGGACTCCGACTCACGTCTTCTGCACATAGACCAGTGTTCATCCCGTACATCGATAGTTTTGGTGAATATTAACCCTTTGAGCCCTGAGCTCCTGAGAGGCTACCGTGCCCCTCTGCCTGAGCTCCTGACCGATATATGTGAGGCGTGTGGACAAAATGATTTACTTCTTGCAATCCACAAAATCGATATATTGGCCAAAAATCTACACTTCGAGTCAAATTTGTAATTTAAAAAAAAATTGATGCAATATTCTTTAAGTATAATGTGCCTTTTATTATTATAAAAAACTTCACCTATTAGCGTGATGTATATATTTCCATAAGGCTCGAATCTGAGAAGTAGCTCATTTTGTCAGCACCTTTCACATATTACTCACATTCATGTGATCGTCAAAATCACATTCCATATTCCACTCAGGTTAGTCCTCATCATTACCAGCTACTAATGCAAAAAGATCTTCAAAATAATCAATAACATCCTGAGTAGTAAACACAGTTTCCCAAGCATGTTTTGTCCCGGGCGGGCCGGAATGGGATTGGGTCTCACTCACCGGTGTACCAGTGACTAGGCGTACAAGCTGTTTTACTCTCCACCAGTGAACTGGTGGTTAAGCATACTAGGCGTCGGTGGCCTAGTAAGGTCGTGGGTTCGAATCCCGCCAGGGACCCGACGTTGTGTCCTTGGGAAAGGCACATTACACGAATTTTCCTCACTTCACCAAGGTGGGAATGGGTACCCAACTATAGACAGCGAAAGATCTTGTCAGTTTGTTAGTGTTTGAACGCTTAATCAGCTGCTTGCACTGTATGCTTCCCTGGAAGCTTAGAATGTTTCGGAGTGTTCTATGATCTGCTGGGGTAATAATATAGTGCAAAGCGCAAAGAGCCTGCTGTTGAACGGAGATATGCACTATACAAATGCTATTTATTATTTATTATTATTATTATTACTTTACTCTCCACCAGTGAACTGGTGGCTAAGCATATGGGCTGTTTTACTCTCCCCTGCTGTACTGGTGACTAAGCATACAGGCAGTTTCACGCGCCACCGACCGTTGGCCAGGGCTCAAAGGGTTAACATGTAGCTAATGGTGATATAAGATATAAGCATAAGCTTCGCATACATCAGGGTTCTACTTTACCTTCACTTCAACCGACTGTCCTCTCTCAATTCCTGCTTTAGCACAGTCCAAGCCCATCTGCAGCCGGCTCAAAATCTTTGGATGAGTTTGGTTGATCATGACGACCCAAGATTCTGAAATAAATAAATTCAACGTTTGCAGATGATTCTGCAGCTCATGATGATTCATTTGCACATCACATATGATAATTAGGATGTCTTAGGATGTCTGCTCTTAACCAAAAGGTCATGGGTTTGAAACCCATCCGGGGCTAGACATTACAACTTAAGGAGAGGCACTTCAAGGGAATTTTTCTCAATTCACCCGCGTGGGAAAGGGTACCCGGCCATAGACAGCAAAATATCTAGTCAGAATGTTTAGGGTTTTAATGCAAACTCTAAAGCATAATGGAGCTTGTTGTTGAGTAGGAATTAATGCTGTACAAATGTCATTACCTATTCTCATTATAATAATAACCCATTATTCAAAGTATTGTGAAAGGAAAAATGAATCTAAAAGAGTATTGTTGAAAAATTGTTCAATGAATCTAGACAGAAGACCAGATAAACACAGCAAAGAAGCCTTTATGCAGTCTCTTTATTTTTATAATGACAACAAATATAGGTAACAAAATATTTTCATTAGTTTAATTCAGAACTATTTTTAACACCAAGAAACCAATAATGTGAGCACTGACCAGTAATCTCTGGAACACTTACCATCAGTGTAACAGCATCCACAGCTGTCAAATAGGCCTCGGCCAAAATGAAGAACTGGTTGAATCACGAGTGGCCGCTTCAGCATTTCTTGTCGGAATTCATGAATTTCATGTTTGCGTTCAAAGCAGTAGACTCTAAAGAAAAAGAAAAACAATAATTGAAAGACTCGTGCAACTCTAAAGTGTAAGCTTGTTTAATTAGAGATAAAAACTCATGAAAAACTCAAGAAAGCATGCCTTCCAAACTGTCAGTTCCTTCATAAGCATCTTGAACACTAAATTCTCGTGATCTTTTCGGTGAACGGTATTGGAGCAGAAGAGTCATAGCTTTGTTAAAAACCCACAGCCTTCCATTAAATAACAATCTCTATCGGTGGAAATTAACTAATTTGCCTTTATGTGAGAGGTGAGTGTAACTCTCATGAAATTGAAGATGAATTTCGCTTTACTTTCTATTGCTCACACTTTGTCCATCAAAAGGAAATTGTTAATCCCTCCCAGCCTGACTCAGCCCAGTGACAGAAATATGCAATGTTTGACTCATGATAAGAGATATGTGCACAACCTGTACTTATTCATTATGGAAACTTTACTTATCAAATGAGTGTTTTGTGTGATGTGCTGTGGGCCAATGGCCTTAAACACTGAATAAACTTACTTACTTACTTACTTGAACAATAAATGAACATTTCTGAGATTATCTATTACGTTCTGTTTAGTAAGAAAATAAAAATGATTCAGCAACAAGCTGGAAATATAATATTATTATCATGTCATAAATGTTGCTGTGTTGCAGGTATCTTTCATTCTAAAGTCCTCTCTACATGACAGAAAGATTTTTCAGTCCAGGTACCGTGTTCAATGCCAGTCTCGTAGTGGCATGATGACAATGAGGCATAGGAAGAGATAATGAAAGTGAAAGCCTCACGGTGTTATGACTTCCACTAAGTTCCACCCCTGCTAGCTGTGTATATTTTCTTTTCCTACATCAGTGCAAGCGCTTGTCAATGTACAAGCATGAGTGCACTTAGAAAAATGTGTGTGCATAATGTGTGGCTGCACGTGTGTATTGCTACCAGCCTGTAAACAATTCAAAATTCCACTTTCTAGAATAACCACTGTTACCCTAATAGTAAATTTAAGGTAGAGAAGTTTAAATAATTTTAAGTTTTACTTTTTTAGGTTGGATATTTGATGTTGCTCAGGCTCACATATATGGCATGGCGATGACAAGAAGAACCTACCTTCTGAAAGGAACAACATTGACAAGTCTGTCGGTCGACTGAACCCCAGCTCCATCTGGTGCTGGGCGAACTAGACGGAATAGAACATTGTTGTCTCTGTAGACCTCCTCTTGGCTGGCTATCACCAGGGCAAGGGGGAAGTCTTCCATTGTCTACCCTGAAAGAAAAACAAATTACAACAACAAAATTAGTTTTTTAGTTTTAGTAGAGGTTTTACAGCGCTCGCAACTGCACAAGGTCATATGAGCACCAGAAGACTAGGTGTTACAAGAGAGTAGCAAACATAAAAAAGAAGAAGGGGAGATAAGGACGACAGATGTTAGATAGGAAAGAACAAAAAATTACCCCCAAAAAATAGTTATGTGACTTTGACAAGTTTAAGTAATAACTTATTTTAGCTTTAGTAAGTGTTTTACGGCACTTGCAACACAAAAAGGTCATATAGTGCTGAAGATTAGAGGTGTTACAAGAAAGTAAAAAACACAAAATCAAAGCATGAGGGGGGCTCTTATGGCTTGGAGGTTAAGGTATTGGCCTCTCATTCAAAGATCTTGGTTTCGAATCCTGGTAGCGCCCGAAAAATTTTCTTCTCTAAGTTCCTAAGATTGTCTCATTTCACCTATTTTTTTGCTCTCTAGCAATGTTCTGTCGTCTGCTTTCGCCACAGTCTCCTCTTTCTGCCCCCACTCCCTCACCTCCTTCGTCCCCTCCTCTGGGCTCCTGACTCTTTCTGCAGCCTTTCTACTGCTACCCCTTGGCTCCTTCTTACTGCTACGTCTTTCAGCCACACCCCTTATCTTCTGGTAGGAAAGATCTACACTAGCCTTCTCAGACAAGGGCGAAAAATCTTGGAGGTCCCATGTGCAAGTTGCGGTCTAAAATCGATAAGAGTAGGCTTCTGCCGTCACCCAGGCAAAATTCAAAATTTCCTATAAACTGAAAATGTTTAATGTCCTGCGCACTCATATGACCTTAAGCAGTTGTGAGCTCCGTAAAACCCTTACCAAAAAAAAAAAAGAAATGAGTAGGTAGTAGTTCGCATGGGTAGTTCGTCCATATGTTCCCTTCCTCCGCCGGGGCCAGCGATGAGCGTGATGGTGATGAGGAGCAGTAGCGGGGTAGACTGGAAGTCTGTACTGGTCAAAGTTGAAATGAAAAATGGGGTGCTCCATGATATGTGTGTGTGTGTATGAGTGTGTTCACATGTCGAGCACGCTAAAAATAGCACAGGCAGCTGCTTCTGTGGAGGGGGAAGGTGGTATTTTACCAATTTTACCAACTTTGCCTTTTTGGGGGGTTTTTTTGGTGTTTTATGGCACTCGCAACTGCATAAGGTCATATGAGGGCGCGGGATACACCAAACATTTTCAATTGGTAGGAAATTTTGAATTTTGCCCGGGTGGCGGCCGAAGCCTACTCTTATCGATTTGGGACTACAAAGGGGTCTTTAACGTGCGTAACTTGCACAAGGGACCTCTGAGATTTTTCGCCCTTGTCCGAGAAGGCTAGGTGTAGATCTTTCCTACCAGAAGATCAGGGGTGTGGCTGAAAGACAGCAGTAAGAAGGAGCCAAGGAGTAGTAATTGAAATGCTGCAGAAGGAGTCAGGAGCCCAGTGGAGGGGGCAAAGAGGGTGAGGGGGTGGGGGCAGAAAGTGGAGACCAAAGCAGACGACAGAATATTGCAAAAGAGAAGGAAAGAAGGTGAAAGGAGACAATTTAGTGAAGAAAATGTTTCCGTCGCTACCCGGATTCAAACCCGGGACCTTTGAATGAGAGGCGAACACCTTAACCTCTAGGCCACGAGAGCCCTTGCCTTTTTTAATTAAAACAAAAAAATTATTAATAAATAATAATAACTATTTTTTCTCAAATTCAAATGCACATCAAAGTACATTGACTAAAGACCTCTACGGCGGCATAATTAGTTTGACAATTCTGTGTTTGAGTTTGACCTTTGCGTAATTTTCTTATAAAAAGAAAAGGAAGAAAGAAAAAAATGGGACTGCAGGCACTGTTCTGGAAGTCTTATAACTGGAATTTTTGCTGACGTCCACCATCATTATGGCACAAATTCTACATTTAGATCCAGACCCAGACTAGTTTTTCTAAAATCAGCAGAATACAACCGATTATTCATATAAACAGCATAATTTCAATCAACAACAACAAAAAAGTAAGAGAATTTTCTAAGTTTCGAATAGTTATAGACAAAAGACAAAGGCGATATCAAGTTTATGTCAAGAAAATATCAATAATTATGGCGTTTCTGAATGAATAGACAACTGACATTAACGAACGGCTATCAAAACGTTTTCAAAGGGGCTCCTAAATCATAGGTGACACACCGCTACCGCTGTGCCATGGCGTCGACAATATTATTCAAAACACGGAAGTTGGAAGCGAATGCTCTCCGATAAGAGTCGACTCACCTGTATAGAGCAGGGATCGAAGGAATTTCAATCAACTGGTCCTAGAATTCCTAAATTTAATGAGAACCTTGTATTTTCCTCCGTGTTATTTCAATTTGAACAGTAATTAAGAGCCTGAAAATACCGAGTTCACATCGTAAGAGAAAAAGGTAGTCTTAGTTAGAACACGCAGGCGCCTGGGACCCGCCATTTTTGCTGTGGCTGTGAGACAACGGTGACAGGTGACTGCAAGCATACGACTTCCCCTATGTCTGGAGAAAATAGGTCAAGTCAGGTGTGCCATAGCCTACAAAAGAGTAGGCTCTACTATCTTTGGCCATACGTCACACACTGACGTACAGGGCGTCCAGACGATCGTCTGGCCTAAACAATAGTCTGTCAATACAAAACATTTCAGTTTGAAAACGCGATTGATTTAAACATACGTTTAAGACGTTTTAGTAGATCTACTCCGCCGGGTGACATATTTGGTGCTTTGAAAATGGTGTGAGGCAAGGTTTTATATAATAATAAAATTAATATTATATAGATCTAGAATCTAGATCTAAATCTATGTATCATCTTTCTTTCTTTTTTTTTTCTGTTCTGTTTTATTTATTTTAAGAATAAGCCTATTATATCTATCATTACGTGCGCTCCATAAATGTGATCTCAATTCTGTTACTTCCCAAAAGGAATTGCTTTCCTCTGTTTGACAAGACGTATTAAGTTTTAAGGCCTATATTTATATAGGCTAATAATGCATACATGAATATTATTGTATAATTTGTATTATCATGTTTTGTTTAAACATTTTGGTTTACCCGCGCTTAAACTGCGCTCGTGTCTTGTGTGTGTGTGTGTGTGTGTGTGTGTGTGTGTGTGTGTGTGCCT